>NW_007730702.1:164778-174704 GCF_000696425.1 Galeopterus variegatus
GGAGATGATTCATGGCCAGGCCCCTTCATTCATCATTCGGGGTGTCCTCAGCAGTGGGGAAGCAGGATTGATGGGTCCCCGTCTCAGGTTGGCAGCATGGTGGGAATCCACCGGCTCCATCTCATTAGCCAGGCTGTCAAGGTTGGAATCACTGGGACCCAAGTCCTCAGCCCCAATGTGAGGCAAGAGCGTCAGGGTGAGGGGTGGGGATTGACTTTGCTGGAAAATGCCCTTGCCCAAGTGCAATTAAATTCTGGAGAGGGAAAATTCCCACCTCAGGGCAGACAAGGGATCTTGCTAGAGGCCATGAGTGTTAAGGCCAGCCTACGCAAAGCAGGGGACAGAGCACTGATCAGGACACCAGTGCTAGGCTCAGCTCTGCCCCTTCTCCTTCTGGCCCAGTTTCATAAGATGAGCAGATCAGAAATTGCCATTTGGTATGTCCCCACTGGCAATATTCAGAAATGTTTTCTTTGACCTGCATAGTGTTAGCCCACATCATGTTTTAAATCTTAATTAGTACCAAGTTTAAAAGAAAACTTGGAAAACTAGCTTCCTTGGGAAAAAAATTAGAAGATCTAGCAATGAGCTGGTGCCGAGTCAGCAGCTCCCTTCAATGAGTCATACACTCGGCACTGTGCCTACAAGCCCATCATCCCATAGTCTGTCTGTCAAACCTTTATCTTGCAACCCCTTATGTCTGCTCAGCCTCATCTGTCTCTAGCCTCAAGAGCATCTGCAGCTACCGGCTCCTGATGGGCTCCGACTGTCTTCATGCAGGTAGGAATAGACAGTGCTTTGCTTGGTGTCTGCCCCGTAAGCCGCAGCCCCTTGCCTCCGATCCCTGGCCTTCCCTTTCAAGGTGTAGACGCTGCACAGCCCCACTCAGCACTCACACATGTGCAACCTGAAAGTGCTGGGGCGTTAATGCTCAGTGAGGCAAAACTTTGATCAATGGAAAATTGGAGCTGGTGGAAAATTCTTCCCCCTTTCTGTCTCCCAGCAGATGCTCCCGAGACACTCAGCTTCTTGAAATGGTCTTGCAAGATTGAGCCATCAGTCACTCTCGGCAGCAGCCAGCTCAGTAATGCATCCTCACAGTGACTCTCCCCATCCCTGTCTTGCTCTCCTCCCTTGGCGTGGGCTCCCTAATAAAGGGGTAGCACATAGGCCTTTCACTTAAGCTCTGCTTTCTGGGAAACCCAGGAGAAGACAGTTGGTATCAGGGTGGCCTCAGGAAGCAGCCCTCAAAATGGGATTTTGGAGTTGGATTATTCAATGGGGTTCTGGTAATAACAACCCTATTGCTGCTGGTGATAAGTTGGGTGGCAATCATCCTGGCATTCGATGGCATCAAAACAATTAAAGCTCCCACCTGTGGAATACAGGAAAGAGGGGCAAGTGGAAGGTGTGGCATTGGGATACACTGTGGCCGTGGTTCCTGAACATTGCCATGAGTTGGATAGAGGAGGGAGGTGACAAAGAGAAGGCTGCACAGGAAGGGGAATTTGTTGACCTGGGAACACTCACCCCTGACAAGGGCCCTTGACATAGAATTGAGCATAAGAATCTGGAGCTGGTCCTAACACTATGACGGGATGGCTCCTTAGAGCTTGGCCATGGCAATGGGTTAGAGGAAATGAATAGAAATGCCAGAACATCCTTAGCATAGCATTGAAGTAGGGGTCAGAAGACTCAGGGAGGTGGAAGTTTTAGAATGGATTTTCTGTGTTGGAACTGGGGACTTATGAGTTGACTATTGTTATGGATTGAGTTGTGTCCCCCCAAAAGATATATTGAAGCCCCAACTCCTGCTACCTGGGAGTGTGACCTTATGTGGAAATAGGGTCTTTGAAGATGTATTAGGGTGGGCCCTAATCCAATATGACTGGTGTCCTTCTAAGCAGAGGAGTGGATACGTAGAGAGACACACAGGGGACCTTATGTGGAAATAGGGTCTTTGAAGATGTATTAGGGTGGGCCCTAATCCAATATGACTCGTGTCCTTCTAAGCAGAGGAGTGAATACGTAGAGAGATACACAGGAAGGACAGCCATGTGAAAATGGAGGCAGAGACTGGAGTGGCGCTGTCACACGCTGAAAGTTGTAAAAAGCAAAGGAGAATCCTCCCCTAGAGTCTTTGGAAGGTGACCCTACCAACAGCTCGATTTCAGACTTCTGGCCTCCAGAACTGTGAGAAAATAAATGTCGGTTGTTTTAAGCCACCCAATCTGTGGTCCTTTGTCATGGCAGCCCTAGAACACTAATACAACTTACTTTCTTCAGGAGTATGCAGAGGAAACCCCCTCACTAAGGCAATAAGAGATGCCCTGGTTGGGGGTGGGGGCACAAGCATCTCTGAGAAATTCTGCAGTGGCTGCCTCGTAGGCTGGGCTGATGGTGGAACTGGGCTCCCTGTGATCACAGGACCTGGAAGAGCAGAGGGCAGTGGTGGCACTTTAATATCAGAGGCAAAGGGGCAGCAAGGCTAGAGTAGCAACCAGGCTGCCTTGACCTGCAGGGATATTTGATGATGGCTAATCAGCCATGGTGTGAGAAGGAAAAGTATCTAGAGATGGTAAGCAGAAGGATGACATCAGACCCTCACCTGGTTTCCAGTTCTAAGTCAGTTCACAGACCCAGCATCCATTGATATAAGGGAAGAATGTCCCTTTGAGGAAGGCTCGTACAATGCCACCGCAAGTATATATGATAGATATTCCCCCACTCCTTTCCCAGAGGGACCTACAGCCATATGCTGGAGTAACTGCCTGGAGGAAGGGGAAGCACCTACATTTCTAAGGACTGTTGGAGACAGGATCTGACCTAACACTGACAAGGGACCTGGCACTCCTTTCCCAGAGGGACCTACAGCCATATGCTGGAGTAACTGCCTGGAGGAAGGGGAAGTACCTACATTTCTAAGGACTGTTGGAGACAGGATCTGACCTAATACTGACAAGGGACCTGATGGTAAAGGGACTTTTGGTCCAAGTCTGTCTTACAGTGTGTCCTCTGGATCCATGGACCACTCCTGGGGTTGTTCCCCAGTCTCTGTGGGTGTGGTTGGGGAGACACCTAAGGATCCAGGAGAGCTGGCCCATTTGGTTCTACAGCCCATGAATAAAGGGACATTATGGTAGGATGGGCCAAGCTGGAGGCCTGAAAACCACCCTCCTGCTCAGACAATACAGTAAATTGGAAGAATCATTGCCACGTTCTGGGAGAAACTGCAGAGATTAGTGCCACCATTAAAAACATAGAGAATGGAGAATTGGTGCTCCCCATCATATCCACATTCAGCTCACTATTGATCACGAGGAATGACTGTGGACTAGGATAAACTAAGCCAGGTGGCAACACTGATTGCAGTTTCTGTGCCAGATGCAGTAATTTTACCAGAGCAGGTCAAATCGCCTCTAGCATTCATATGAGGCTATTGATCAAGCAAATGTCCTCCTCCCCATCCATAAGCAGCTCATCTTCACATGTGGGGCCACATGTGTTGTCTTACTCCTGAGCTATGCTAATTATCTGGTTCTCTGTCATAGTGTAGTCCAAAGGGACCTCAATCATCTTGAATTTTGCAGAACATCCCTCTGGTTCACTATATTGATGACACCATGCAAATTGTATCTGGCAAGCACAAAAATGTAAAACCTTGAATGTTCTAGTACAACACTTGTGAACCAGAGATGGGAGATAACCACACAAAAATCTAGGGGCCTGCCACACTGGTGGTGGTTTTAGGGATCCAGAGGCTGGAGCATTCTAGGCTATACTGTCTTAGGTAAAAACAAATCATTGCATTGTGTGCTTCCTCCTGCTAAGACAGAAGCCAGGGCTTAGTGGGCCCCTTTGGATTTTGGAGGCAGCATATAGCACATTTGAGAATATCACTCTGACCCCCATCTGTTGGGTGACTGGAAAAGCTACCAGTTTGAAGTGGAGCGCAAAGAAAAAGATGATTCTGCAGGGGGTTGGCCTCTGGTGCAAGCTTCTCCAGCCCTAGGATTGTATGCCCCAGCAGATCAGAGGGTCTAGAGCTATATGTGGTAGATAAAGATGCGTGAGGAGTCTCTGTCAAAGCCTCAACAGGACAGTTGCAGCACAAACCCCTTCAAGGTCTGGAACAAAGCCATGCCTTTTAAAGTTCCCTTGGTGTGCTCATGGGCCCTGGTAGAGAGGAGCCCACAAAACACCAAGTGACAATGAGACCAAACTTGCCATCAGGGGCTGGTTTTTTATCAAAACCGCTGAGTCACGGAGTCAAGAAGACCCAGTCATTGTATGGTGGAAATGGCATATTCAGGAAAGGACCAAGCGGGACCAAAAGGCACACGTAAAGGAACAGATGAAGAGATCCCCATGTCATTGATCTCTATTGCACTAACCCCTCTCCATCGACTCATACTTATGGCCTCATAGGTGCTCCCTACAACTGACCAACAGCAGGGGGAAGAACTGAGACCTGGATAGGCCAGCGCATTATGTTGGTGATAACAGAAAATGGCCCTAAGATCAGTGGTGGTGGAAAATCCCATCAGTGGGCAGAGCCAAACAGTACATTTGGTTGTCCCACTTCTCATAGCAAGAAATGTGACCTGAAATGTGGATATACATGGATTCCTAGATGGTGGCAAGTGGCCTGGCTGCTAAGTCAGGATCTTAGAAAGAATTAGATTGAAAGATCATGGACAAGAAAACCATAAGAAGAGGTGTGTGGATGGACCTGTAGTAGTGAGACAAAGCATGCAGGTCTTTTGTCTCCCATTAATGCCCCAGAAGCATCTGTGGCAGAGGAGGTTCTCACCGACCAGTTGGAAAGAAAGAATCATCCTGGGGATGTCAACTAGCTTCTCTTGTCAGCCACCCAAGTGCAGGTGCACGTGACTATGGTGGCAGGGATGGAGGTGGTGCATGGGCTCCCTCTCACCAAGACTGATCTTGCAGCTGCCATTGCTGAGTATGCACAGTCAGCAACAGAGAGGGACACTGAGCCCTTGACATGGCACTGTTCCTCAAGGAGACTAGCTAGCCTCTTGGTGATAGGTTGATTGCATAAGACCACTTCACCCTGGAAGGGGCAGGAATTCATCCTTACCAGAATCAGTACTACTCTGGATATAGGCCTGCCTTCCCATCCACGGATCCTCCACCAGTACCAGCATCCGAGGGTGTACAAAATACCTGATTTCTTGACATGATACCCTATATGACATTGTCTCAAACTGAGAAACCTAAGTCACCCAGGGAGGTGTGACCTTGGGAACCACTGGTCTTATCACATATCCCCTCTCCCTGAAGCAACCAGCCTAAGACAATGGTGAAATGTCCTGTTAAGCTAGGGCACCAACTTAGGGATAATACCCTGTAGTTTAAGGTACTGTTCTCCAGGACGTAGTATATGTGCTGAAATGATGTCCCATACATGATGCTCTGTCCCCAAAAGCTAGAACACATAGACTGGGAATCAGGGGGGGGGGAGGACTTGCCCTCTCTCACACCGTTATTCCTAGTGACCCCCTTGAGATGTCTGAGCCTCCTTTCTTGGAAAACTAAGGCTCTGCCAGGCTAGAGGTTCTCATTCTCGGGTGACACATGTTTCTGCCAGAGGACAAAGTGAGGGTCCTACTGAACTTGAAGTCTCAACGATAACCTAGACTCTGGGCTGTTCACACCAGTGGATCATCAGGTAGAGAAAATGGTTGCTGTGCTGGCAGGATTAGTAACCTGATTGCCACGAGAAACTAGGTTTGCTACTGCTACAAGGTGGGGCAGGGGGAAGTGTGTCTGAAACTCGGAAGATACACTGGAAACCTCTTGGTGCTTCTGTGATAATGATAACCATGACTCAGGAAGGGCAAGGTCATTAGGGGCCTGGACTTCTTAGCAATAAAAGGCCAGGCCCCATATGTCAAGAAACACATACCTGCCAACATGTGGCCAAGTGTGAGGAAACCTTGGATGGAGGGTGGAGAAAGGAGATGATGACTGTAAGTGACAGCCTCAGGACAGTTGCAGCGGTGAGGACTGTACCTTGTATCACCAATCCTCTTGCCTAGTCTCTTTACCATTAGATCTGGCTACCACCTTGGAGAGGACTCTGTGACTGATTGCATTTGTACCTCTCGCTTCAGAAAAGAGGCGAAGTTCTCTGTTCACAAAATTGAAGGCCTCATTTTTTATTCTGAGCATCAGATGTGATGGAAAGTCAAGGTGGATGGAGTAGTGCCAGAGTGGATGGGCCATATCAGACATCACGTGGGCACCACTGCAGGTGCCCTGGCCTGGCCCGCCTCTTGTTCTGCTGTAGCAGTGAGTGCTCTGCATGGGCTCTGACAGCCGTTGCACAGGTGCTGGCTGAGAGAGCCATGCCTTGTGTCTGTGTCTCTGCTGCATGTCTCTCACCTCCTGCATGGTTGACACCAAGACAAGGGATGCCAAGGGATCTAGTTTGGCTCTCCCAGATTACAGTCCAGAAGAGAAGGAAGGTTAGTGCTCAGTGGGGCCAATCTTTGACAAATGGGAATTGGAGCTGGTAGACCAATCTTCCCTCTTTCTCTCCCTGGACAGACAGTTTTTGCAGCTTCTAGGGGGTGGTTCCACAAGACTGATCAGTAAGTTGTCCTTGGCGGTGGCCAGTTTGATAACTTATCTTTGTATTTTCTCTCCACTCTTCCCTGCCTCACCCCCCTAACCCCATGTGCTTGCGTCCCTGATAAAATCATGGCACTTAAGCCTTCGCCTCTGGCTCTGCTTTCTGGAGAACCCAGGTGAAGACAATCTCCAACATGCAAGGTGGGTGTCGTTGTCATGTATCATGTAAACCTGATGTTGCTCATTCACATCGCCTTCCTGGTCCTGTGGCATCTGAGTTTGGGCCCCTGAACAAGATGATCTCTTAGCTCCTCTGCTCAATCAATCTATGGGCTTATGTTCCCAAGAATCAAGGGTACAGATTCTTCCACAAATTCATTGGCCAAATACTTCCATTTCCTGCAGACTGTCTCCTGCCTTTGAGCTCTAAAGGATGAAGTCTTGGGATTTCAATTGTTCTGAATTGCATTTTTAGTGAGATCCCTACAGGGATTCCTAGAATTAATCTACCCCCAAAGAGGAAGCTCCTTCATACCTAGAAATCATCTTGAAAAATAAGGGGCCAAAAGGAAGAAGATGACAGAGGAGAGATTTGGAGAGAGTTAGGGAAGTGTGATGGGTTAACAGAGACTGTGCCACCAAGAACTCGGATGCGCTCTAGGAAATCTGCTTTAGGAGATAAAAGCCTGCCTTCTAGAGTGCTTCTGGAATCTCTGCACAGGGTCGGGAATCAAGGCTCTGAAAACCAGCCTGTGTTTGGAAGGGCTTCAGAGAGAAAGGGAGGCAGGCCACCGACTTCTTTCAAAGGGAAGTTATACCAATGCCAGCACCATCGTCAGCTTTAGCCCAAGCCAAGCACACGCTTCCCTTCCGCTGTCTATAAGATGCTGACAATGTCTTGGGAGTGGGGAGGAGAGAGTAGAAACCCAGATTTGGATGTGATTTCCACCAAATTCGAGCTTTCAAAGTATTTATAGGCAACAAAACCAAGACGAAGCAACCTGTGCCATCATCAAAAGGATGGTGCAGAAAGTGGGGTGACGTGGCCAGGCAGGGTTTGCCAGAGGAGGCAGGCTGGGCTGTTGGACAGCCGCAGCTTTCATCCTGAAAGTACTTATCGATCACCTGTGATGTGTAAGGCGGTGTTTTAGGCTCGGGGAGGGTGCGTGGGGGGCAGTAGGTAGTGGAGAGGGCAAATAAACCTATCGACCTACTCTCCAGGGCCTTCTAAGAAGAGTGGCCCAAATCAACCGTGGACGGCTGTAGCACAGTCACAGTCATTTAAATAGTAGGTGGATGACAAGCATGAATAAATCTAGGCACCCATAGGATGGAAGGGGTCAGAACAACTTAAAGAGGGGACATTTACACGAGATTTGAAAGAGAAATGTCCTTTCCATAGGTGAGAATGGGGTGGAAGGGGGGCAGGATAGGTGGGTAGTCCAGGCAAAGGCTGGAAAATGGTCAGCGGTCCGTTCAATCGCTCATCATGCTGTGGTGTCTTCCAGGTGCTCTGCCAGCTCTGGGGATTTGTTTCCATTACGATTGTGTTCAGTGGGGGTCACAGGAATGCAACTAGAAAGCTTAGCCTAATAGGAGGGGCGTTTTTGTTTGTTTCGACATCACCAGAATCCAGAGTCTAGGGCTGCAGCCTTCACGAGGTCATTGGTATCTGCTCTTCCTTCTGTCCTCCCACTCTTGTTTTTAGCATGTGACTATTGTTCATGGTTACAAATGTCTGCTTCCCCTCTGGCCTCATATCACAGGAAGGAAAATGGAAGTGGCAGCGATTTTCACAGGGAGCAAAGCCTTCCTGGGGCTGTATTCTCTGGCCAGGACTGGTCACGTGGCCACCACTGCCCATGAAGAATCTAACAGGCAATTTGGCACATTGACACCTCGAGCAAAATTGGGGCTATATTCCAGGAATGAATAGAGAATAGATGGCAGGAAGGTAATAGGCATAATGTTCCACGAGATGCCATAGTAATGGAACAGTATCTGCCCTCAAGGAGCTCCCAGTCCAGGGGATGGACATGCGAGCTGGTAATTTCTACAGCAGTTAAGCACAGGGTGCCACGTGAGCATTAGGAGAAACATCCACCTTCACCTTGGGTGAGGGTGGCAGGGACCCGAAGAAGTAGTTGGCCAGCATAGGAGGGGAGGCAGGGTTGCTGGAGTCCCTGGGAGAAGATGACACCTGTAAAGGCCTGAGGTGAGTGGCATGTTTTCAGAATCAGAGGATCACAAGAGGACAAGGCAGTGCCAGACTGAGAGTTAAGAATGAGAAATAATGGGCCAGCCCCGTGGCGCACTCGGGAGAGTGCGGCGCTGGGAGCGCAGCGGTGCTCCCGCCGTGGGTTCAGATCCTATATAGGGATGGCCGGTGCGCTCACTGGCTGAGTGTGGTGTTGGCGACATCACACCAAGGGTTGTGATCCCCTTACCAGTCACGAAAAAGACAAAAAAAAAAAAAAGAATGAGAAATAATGGGCATGGGGCAGAGCATAAAGGAGCTTTTATCTCCATTCAGGATTTGGGACTTTATCCTGCAGGCAGAGGAGAGCCACTGAAGGGCTTAGGCAGGGGAGTGACGTGTCAACTAGGTACTTTGGAGTTCAGAGGAAATATAAATCTGGGGTTGCCACCATACGGATTGTACTTAGAGCTAATTTAAGGCCATGTATCTGGATGAGATTACCAAGGGGCTATGTGAAGAGAAAAAAATAGGGGAGGCTCACAGGCTGAGCCCTGGGCATCTCCAATGTCAAGGAATTGGTGAGATGAAGGGGAACCAGCAAAGGAGGTGAGAGAAGCCAGTGAAGAAGGAGGAAACCAGGAGCATGGGGGCCCTGGACTCTTGGGAAGGAAGAATTTCAATGAGAAGGAGTGATCAATACTGCCAAATGCAACTGATAGGTCAGGTGAGACGGGAACAGAGAAGTCACTGCTGAGTTTAGAGCATCATGGCAGGCAACGATGACCTTAACCAGAACAGCTGGGTAGAGGACAGGGCTGAGGCCCTAAGTGGTCTAGAAGAAAAGAGAGGAAAGGACTCCCAGAGTGAAGGTGGACAACTCTTTCTGGGAGGATTGATGTAAGCAGTGGGAGGAGGAAGTGGCCCTCTTTTGAAAGATGGGAGAAACGGCAGGAGGTTTGCAGGCCGATAGGGGAGGACTAGGAAAGAGTGAACAAGGAACGACATGGGGTAGAGCAGGGAGAGTGCCCGGGGACGCCCTTGAGGAGGTGACCGGGGTGGGATCCGGTGCAGGAGGCGTGGGGCTGGCCTTGGTGGGGAGCACAGACAGGCCCCCACACCAGGAGAG
>NW_007730702.1:174803-177769 GCF_000696425.1 Galeopterus variegatus
CGTGGGGCAGGGCAGCGTGGGGCAGGGCAGCCTGGGGAGCTTCTCTTGGATTGTTCCCATTTTTTCGGTGACTAGAAAGCAAGGTCATCAGTGGCGATGAGCGTGAAGAGGGAGGTGCTGGAGGTTCAAGGAGAGCGGGGATGCTACAACCACTCATCTGGGAGAGTGGGGGACTAACTGGACCAGAGAAGTGATGGATGGTGCCAGCCGCAGCCAACGCCCACCTGAGTTCAGGGATCATCAATTTAAAGCAAGACCGTCACAGACTTGGGTTCTTTTCCAGCCACACTCTGCTCACGAAGGTGGAGGCACCACGGAGGGGAAGGTAGGATTTAACCAGGTCGAAGGTTTTGCTAAGAAGCCAGAAGGTGAGAGAGGCGCAGGGGAGTTGCACCGGGACAATTATGATTGATCCAGACACCGAAGCTGGGTGAGGCGGTGCACCAGGGTGTCACGAAGGGAAGATGAAAAAGTGGAAAGATGACAGGGCCTAGTGGGCTGGCAGGTGACACCCAAAGGAGTGAGCTGAAGAGACCGGAGAGTAGAAGGCTTGAGACAGAGATTATAGGAAGATGGAAACTGCTGAAAATGACAAGGTCCCAGCCACGACGGGGGGCGAGTGGCCGGGGGACGGTTGAAGACAAACTCGTGGGAGGACAGGAAAACAAGGTCGGGAGAGGCCAGACTGTGGAAGGAATCCCCACTAATGATGCTGGGGGCAGTGCTGAGGGCATCGGAGAGAATCAGTGATCCGGGAGCCAAAATGTTCAGGGCAGGAGGGCTAGGCCTGGTCGGTGGATGGCTGCAGCCCGGAGGGGCAGAGGGTGGTGGAGTCTTTTGACTGGGTGTTTTTTGGGGAGTAGGGTGGGATGGATGTTGGCAGGAAGCTGGGTGGTGAGGAGCCCGGGGACAACTCATCCATGTCCAGGGCCAAGGATAGGGAGAGAAAACAGCCCCCAGGTGAGCGGGCTGCGCTGGGGGTGGGGGAGAGCGGGTTCCAGACAGAGCGAGAGGGCGCAGGGTGGAGGGTGGACAGGGAGGCTGCTGAGGCTGCGGAAGAGGCCATGGAGCCTTCCCTGGGGCAGGGGTCCCAGGGAGGGGGTGGCCCAGGCGCTCTGGCTGTCCCCTCCACCCCTCATGCCAGTCTCCTCAAAGCAGCACTCTAGCCAAGCACTGCTCACAGCCTATGTGTGAGGGACTCTGAGATAATCATCTTGGAGGCACTGAGGTGTTCAAACTGCAGCAGGATCAGAGTTTGCTAATGTCACAGTGACACAGCCCTGGGGATGAGTGTTCACTCACGAAGCCACCGAGGCTGCTTATCTCACAATACATCGCTCCTCTACAAGAGACGTTTGGATGCCAAGTGGCTACAGGATGGAAATTAAAGAGGAAAAGAGTTGGGGGTGGGATCAGAGTATTAAAGGAAAAAAAAATCATATCAGGCTTATTTTTAGGTCTACTGAAGAAGAAAATATGTGCTCAGATGTGCAAACCCCATCACATTGCAAGCGCCCCCCATCGTGGCGGGGCTGGGGGTCCGGGCTTGTGCAAGCCTGCCATTCCTTACTTTTGATTTACTGCAGTGCAGACAAGAGGTGCTCACATGATACATCGCTTGTATATTCTTCTATCGATTTCCAGGACTTCATTTTCTAAACTTCCCATCCATCAGCCGCATCTGTGCCTGCTCTCCCCCACAGATGAAATAGGGGATGGGCGACCCCACCTTGGAACAGGTGGCAAGTTTTATGAGCCTGGAAGATTGGAAATGGGGGCTTGATTCATGCTCGCTTCTGCCAACAGGTGAAGTTGGAGTCCTCGTCGTAAAGTTGAAAGGTGGGGCACACGCGAGCCGGTGGTGGCTGGGCATGGACGTGAGTATGCCTAAATCCCCAAAAAAAACTGAGCAAGGAAGAGTGAGGTAGGATTGCTAGGGAGGAGGCATGTACTCGGTGGTGGTCGTCCCCTGTGGAGGCCATCCTGGATGCTGCCACCACCCGCACACTTGGAGCTGAATAACTGGCACACACGCTGCCCACATTTGCCATCAGCTTCTACCCCACAACAGAAGGGCCTGGATGATGGCACTGTTGCCGGCCTGTGGGCCCGGAGGAAAGACAACCTGCTCCCCACGGGCTGCTGAGGGAGGTTATGGTGCCCCCACTGGAAGACACATTGTTCTGTGCATATAAGGAAACTCCAGTACCCACGTACCACCTTAATTCCTCTTCTCCTGCCAATATTCTCAGAATGGAAAAGGCAGGCATCTGTGATGTGACATCCACCCCCACCCCACCCCCCGCTTACAAAAAAGATTCTTTCAGCTTTCACAAAGCAGATTCCCATACCTGGGGGTTGGGATGAAGGAAAATGGAAAAGCTATTCATTGTATCCCCTTTGAGGCTGGAGCACAAATGGAGGAAAGGAGGGCTGAAGGCTGCCTGGGCCTTGGGAGGAACAGAAGGTCTACGCTCCCTCTTTAAGCATGCCCTGGCTTCGTGGGGCACTGGGGAACCTCCCCCTGAACTGAGGGTCTCAACCGAACTCAGAACATCCCATAGTGGGAGGGGAGATGGGACAGCAGGCGCTGAGCAAGAGACAGAGCAGCCGGAGCCCAGGCCCTGTTCTGCTCTGTGGCCAATCTCCCATCCTCCCATTTCTCTGTGCCTCAGTTTCCCTCTAGGAAGAATTTCTCCACCTCTCTTGGGTACTGGGAGGCATCCACAGAGTCTCAGAAGGAACAATATTACAAATAGAAGAATTATTGATGTGATTGATGGTTTAAATTGAGCCTTGGGATCTCTGCTGTTTAGAGATGGATCAATAGTAATAACAGCAATAAGTAGAGAATAACTCAGGAGAGAGTTTATAAAGGACCCCACGGCAGCAAGACCAGATCACTCAGAAGCAGAAGGCACCTTCCCATGCTGCTCACACTGGCTCAGCCACCAGGCTTGGTCTGG
>NW_007730702.1:178988-184167 GCF_000696425.1 Galeopterus variegatus
GGGCAGCATCCCAAGAATGCCACCTTTCCCAAGATATTTTTGCCACACTCCAGTTACCATAGGACCAGCATCCCTGCACTCATCCTTACTGAGGTAAATGAATCTAGGGAGGGGTCCCTGGGAGAGAGAGGACTGACCACTCGCTCCCATTCCCTACCCGGACCTCTGCATAGTAACTGCAACAGTTTTCATACTTACTGGGTTCACCTCTGCTTTTCCTGCTGAGTTGTAAGCCCTTGTTTACGGGTGATAGGCACCATCCCTGCACATAGCTAGTGCTCTTAGGAAATGACCCTCAGCACTGATTTGATTGTCAAATGCTTTTCCTCTGGGAGAGGGGAGCTGATATAACACATTGGCACAGGGTGCCTCACATGGGATGAGGAAAAGCTTTCTAAAGGGGGCAGAAAGGCTAGGAAGGGATTCCAGTGGGGCCGAAGCCAAAGTCCAGGCGCTCAGAGAATTTTTATGGAAGGGACAGCTTAGGTAGGGCGCTAACCACAGTTATCAAATCCCAGCCCGCGAACCTGACCCACGACTGCTGAAAAGAATCAACAGTGCCGAGAACCTTATTGATAAGTTTTCCTTCCAGGTACAAACATCACAGAAACCAACAGAGAGAAATCTCTCTCGTATGTGGACTTGGCAGAGGAGCGGAGAGGAATGTGAGCCTGGGTCACACCAGAGTCTATGCCTTTATTGCCATTAAATGGAGTGTTTTCACACATGAAGTAGGGCACGGTTCCATGCAAACACAGGTACACACACACTCCGGTGTGTACACATACGCAGATGCACATGGATGCCCTCAGGCACCCACGTGGCATGCTTGAACAGTAATTCAGACAGTGAAACTTCTGGGTCTTTGGACCAGCAGGGAATTTCAGTCCCATTAATAGATTACTGTCCCCGACCTGACCAGAAGTCTGCGCTCTTATAATGACTTAAAATCATAGAGTTATAGTTTGAAGGAGCCTTAGAAATCAGCTATTTGAACCTCCAGCCCAAAGCACAATATCCTCTGTAACATTCCTGACGTGCTGATATATACCTTCTGCTTAACACACCAGTGATGGGGAACCTATAACCTCACTTCAAACCCCATTTGATTGTTAATAATAATGATAGATTATTGAGCACTGACTCTGTGCCTGGTACTATGCTGAGCCCTTTAGGTAGACTATCCTGAATAATCCAGTAAGGTAGGCATTCTTATCTCCATTTTATGGAAGCTTAAACTGAGCCTGAGAAACTGACCTGCCAGTGGTGATGCCTTTAGCATGTGGCAGAACTGGGATTTGAACCTGGGAGCATCTGATTCCACAGCCTTTGCACTTAAGTCATATTAACTTGTCTTAAGTTATATCGTATAGGAAATCGTTCCTCAGAATAAGCCAAACTCTCTGCTTTTCAGATGTTTACTAACTGATCCCAGGTCTGAGCTATGGACCTTTGCAGAGGCTTCTTCCCATTCCCTGTGTCCCTCTTCTTCGACGCCCTCTGGATGTCCTTTTCCAAATACAGGTTTCCAAAAGAATTCCCAATGGGATATCACCTCCCTTGTTTGGACACTATCCTTTGAGTGTGTATCCTAAGATATCATGGCCTTTTGGGCAGCAATATTACATTACTGACCATTTTAAAGAAACTGTGGGTTTTTATTTAATTTTAGTTAGCCCATTTTTTTAAACATAAAAAGCAATAAGCTACTTCTGTACTTGAGATTTAAAAATATGTTTTCACTTTATTATTCTGGCTACTTATAATATTATTTTAAAATTATAATTTGTCACTGGTACTTTAGTTAGCCTCGCAGCCTTAAGACATTTGTGAATTGGGTAAGCAGGCTTGCTATGCCAAGTAGGTGACCAAGGTCAGGCCAAGATTCAAGGGCTGAATCTTGTACCACCCACTAGAGGCCACCTATCCATAAAACTGATCTTTGAGGCATTATTCTGGTTCCAGTGTCAAATGCCAGCCAGAGCTTCATATTTGGGCTAAAACTAGAAATAACTCTGAAGAATTAGAGGGCAGAGGCCAATTCCAATTCAAGAGAAAAGGGCAAGGGCAAGGCAGAAACACCAAAGTCAGGAAACCTCACACCTGTGTAGGAGACTGTTGTGCAGCTGAAGACGAATCCAGGTCTTGGTGGTAGGTCTGCAGGTATCAGTAGCTTAGGGGGAGTATGTACCAGCTTTGGAGTTTGAGACAGGCACCAAGTTTAGGAATATGTAGACACAAATGAAGCATTTCAGGCAAGTCCAAATGAGTCCAAATGAATTCTGAATTCCAGAAAATTAATTTCTGCTGGTCTCAGGCTTCTTTTAAAGGCACAGACCTTTGCGAGTGTGCACCTGGCAGTCTCAAAGTTACCACTGGTTTCTGGTTAACATTAGATCTACTGGTGTGAATCTACCTAATGATATTATTTAGCTATAGTTTCTCTGTTTTTCCCACAAGAATATCTTGGAAACTAGTCAAATAACTTTCTAAAATTGAAATGCAGTATGTCTAGAGCATTCCCCTTGTATTGGTTAAGGTATTTTTTTCTTCAGGTTACAGAAACCCTAAATCAAGCTAGTTTAAACAACAAGGAAACTGATTGTCCCACATAACGAGAAGCCCGGAGATAGAGACAGCTTCAAGGTTGGTTGATTCAGTAGCTCAACGATGTCTTCAAAGACTCAGGTTCTTTCCATCTCTTGCCTACCATCAGCAGCATTAGCTTAATCTTAACTCTGGTTCCCCTCAGGCTCATAAGGTGGCTGACAGAGTAGTTGGGGCAACACACTTCTTTGCTTCCACCCAAAGAGAAAGAGGCTGGATTCTCCTTCTCCAAAGCCTCAAGCAAATCTGTCTTCTTGTCTCATTGGCCTGCCCCAAACTGAACCCATCATCGGGGGTGGAGTGGATGTTGGGAAATGTTCACTACACCCCTGGTTCTCCGGTCCAGCCATGCTCTCAATAAAATAAGTGAGCTCATTTTGACTTGGTTTGTTCTACGTGAACCCATGCCAGTTCCTGGTGTCCACTATTCTCCAAGTGACCACAAACTATTTAATAACTGTGCTATGTCTTTACCGAGAATGATAGACTCTGGGTTCTTATTTTTTCTCATTTTTGAAGTTGGAGACAGCATTTACCTCTCCTATTCCCAGGATTCTTTAGAGCAGTGGTTTGTACATGGAAGTGTGCAGAAGGATGCCTGCAGAGCTTGTTTGGGATCTTCAAGTGGCAGCATAGCCTAGTGGTTAGGGGCACGGGTTCTGGAGCTGGCTGACTGCCAAGTCCCAGCTCTGCCACTTCCTTTGTTGCCTGGCTTACCCAAACTCTCGGGGCCTCAGTTCTTTTTATCCCTAAAATAGAGATAATACAGAATCTCCCAATAGGATTGTCATGAAGATTAAAGATATATTGTTTAGAACAGTGACAGAGATTGGTATGCTTGTTTGAAAAACAAATACAAGATTCCCCATCCCCACCCTCTGAGAAGGACATTATAAATTAGATAGGGAGTTGGGAAGCCAGTTGCAGGAATCTGTGGTCTCGCCAAGCATCTCTAGGGGGAACCTGATGCCAGTGGATTGGCCACCCCCAAGAAACCCTGCCCTAGCGATGACTAATGGCGTGTCCACCATCCTGCGTGAAGCTCTTCCTGAGCTCAGCAATGCAATACACTTTGGCTGGAGAATACGAATCCCAAGCAATAGCAAGCATGCTCTAGCGACTGCCTCAGCTTATTTGGGCTTCAGGGCTCTCAGTTATATTTTTTCTACTTTCTCCACATTTGGGAGTTTTTCCTTGATAGTAAACAAGCAAAGTGCAAATGTTGCTTTGCTCAGGTGTCTCTCAACATTATAATGTTCACCCTAAAGAATGGGGCCCATCTCCTTGTTCTTGCTTCAAAAATCACTTTATGGTTCCTGCATTACCAGCTCACCGTGGCCTGTGATATCACCAGTACCTTCACTATGTCATGCTCATGTTTGCCTGGGATGTGGACCACTGCCTCCCCCCTCCCCCTAGCACCTCTACAATCTGAGCTCCCCCCAGAGCTCCTTGGGCACCACTGTGTTTTCCTCATCAGCTCATTTGTGATTTAGCATCAGAATTTAATGTCTGAGAGCCTCTCAGCCCTCCTGGGCCATCTTCCCTTCTAGAGCTTCTGCCCACGGGATTGCACGGCCTTTGCTCTGAACCTGGGCCATTCTGCCTTCTGAAATTCTGCAGTCCATTCTGACTTTGCCCAGCTTTCCCTCCTTTATCTCTTACGAACTCTAAGATGACTTTTTCCAAAGTTTCCTGTCTCATTTATCTATTGCTGTGTAAAAAACTATCCTAAAACTTGGTGGCTTAAAATAGCAACCTTCTATTTGCTCATGATTCTGCAATTTGGGCTGGGCTTCTGCTGGTCTCAGCAGGGGTCAGCTTCACATCATTGGACTGAACTGAGGGCCGGGCTTCCCCCCAGGTGCCTCACTCGCACGCCTGGAGTCCTAGTGGGATGGCTGGGATGGCTTGGCCTGTCTTTACATGTCTCTCACCCTCAAGGAGGCTAGCCTGGGCTTCCTCACATGGTGGCCACAGTGCAGCAAGAGGCCACAAGCACAAGTTGCAAGGTCTCTTGAGGCCTGGGCTTGGAGGTCACGCAGCATCACTTGTACTGTATTCTCTTGGTCAAGGCAAGTCGTGTGGCCAGCCTAGATCCAAGGGAGGGACATAGACTCCACTACTGATGGAAGGAGTTACACAGAAAGGGTGGCCATTTTTCACCTACCGCATCTCCTTTCACTCAACCTATTGTGCATTGAGGAGACAATGAAGAAAGTAACTCTGATGTCCAGAAAGAACTTACAGCCTAGAAGAAGAAACAGAAAGCTAAAGCAAGCATTATGGTGAAATGCGACAGTGATAATCAGGGCTGCCGCCTCTTGGGCTTTGCATCTGCCAGGCACCGCACTCAGGGTGTACTTGCCTCATCTCACTGAGCCTTCCCTGTAAACCGCTGGAGGAGGATGCTATTATGCCCATTTTTCAGATGGGAAAATCAAGACACAGAATTAGGTATCGAGAGTGAGAGGTAAGATATAAACCCAGTCAATGCCCAGCTGTAGAGCGCTGCTCCTACCAGATGCTGTGACTTCCCTCCAAGGTCTGTAGAAGAAGCTCCATAAATACA
>NW_007730703.1:0-7132 GCF_000696425.1 Galeopterus variegatus
GGTGGTGGTGGAGGTGGAGGTAGAAGTGGCGGTGGTGGAGGTAGAGGTGGTGGTGGTGGAGGTGGAGGTGGAGGTGGAGGTGGTGGAAGTGTTGTTAGTGGTGGTGGTGATGGTGGTGGTGATGGTGATGATGGTGATGGAGGTGATGGTGGTGGTGGTGGTGGTGGAGGTGGTGATTGTGTTGGTGGAGGTGGTGGGGGTGGGGGTGTTGGTGATATTGTGGTGTTGGCCGTGGTGGTGAGGAAGGTAGTGGTAGTGATGACAGTGATGTTATTATTGGTGGTGGTGGTGGTGGTGGTTTTATTTATGGTGTTGGTCTTTGTGGTGGTGGTGTTGTATTGTTGCTGTTGGTGCTATTGATTTTTGTATGGGCGTTGTTGATGCTGGTGTAAGTGGTAGTGGTGACAGGTGTCTCCAGTGGGCCTACTGAAAGGCAAGGATTGGCCCAGGGGTACAATCTGACCCAGCATTTGACTGAGCTGCTGAATTTGCAAGGAGAGTCTGGGGGTTCTGACCCCTTCACTCCAAGCCATGAATTCCACCCAGCAGGGATGACAGCCTGACCCTGGGGCCCTGGGAAAAGGGGATTTTCCTCTCTGCCCAGGAAGGGACCACACCACCCTTCAAGAGGAAAAGCAGTACCTGGCAGCCTTCAAGTGTCCTGGGTTTATGGGGCAATTTGTTTGCTCCCTCCCAGGCCCTCCTCCCATCCCTGAGGTGTAGACAGGGGCTCTCCCAGGCAGAACCTCCCAGCCTCTGCCCCTGTGCTGCCCCCTTGACCCCCAGGACCTGTGATCATGACTGCCCACCTTCTGCCTTGGGAAGTAAATGTGATCTGGCCTGAAGGAGGGGCCTGAAGACCAAGACACCAAAGGCTCAGCATCAGGACAGGAAGATGCAGGTGGCGGAGTTGGCCCCGCAGCTGGTCCCTGCATCCTGTCCAGCTGGGCTCCATCACTGCCTGGGTCAAGAGGTTCCCACAGCCCTCCCCACGCACGCTGCTCACCCTGAGCTGATGGGGGGACTAGGGAGGGTAGGCAGCAAGGGGCGAGCAAGTGGATGGGAACTAAAGAGAAGGCATGGAAAGCAAGCCGGTCAGAGGAGAAACCAGTTTTGTTGAGCACCTCTGTGCAAGGCGGGGCTTGCTCGCCTCAAATGTAGTCTTTATAGTCCCGTGGTTTCTAAAGGGGGGACTCCCTCCTGTTAAATGGAGGGCTTTGGGTTCTGTTGAGCACCTCTAGGATTTCAGGCAAGAGAGTGTGGGAACTGAGCTGGAGAGAGCTCCATCTTTCTGCAAGACATAGGGAGAGAAATTTGGAATTGGGGGTTGGGAGAATGGTCAGGGAAGGAGGGATAGGGTCTTGCGGCCTGCAGCATTGCAGATGGGGACACACCTGGCTGCTGGTCACATCACTGCAGGCTAATTTTTGCTGCAATGAACAAATGGGGCCTTTGAGAAGTGATTGGATCATGAGCAACGTGTCCTTGTGAATAGATTGATCCATTCAGAGTCATGGGTGTGGTTCTGATGGCTTTATAAGGAGGGCAAGCGAGGAGGCTGGCTCTCTCTTGCTTATGTCCATTCTTGCCATGTGACGCCCTCGTCACCATGGGACCCTGGAGAGAGTTCCCACCCAGAAGAAGGCCCTCACTAGATGTGTCCCCTGGACTGTGGACTTCCCAGCCTCCAAAACTGTAAGAAATAAATTCTATTTCTTTACAAATCACCTAGTTTCAGGTATTATGTTATGAGCACCAGAAAAGAACTAATACAGAGATCATCTGTATTAGTACATAAGCCTCAGACTCAGCTGGGTCTCCTCTTGGAGGAACTCCCTAACTGGTGACAGCTGCCTGGGACACTGCGCTGTGCAAGTGTGTGAAGCTGAAGCTGGACTGAGGGGATGGGATGCTGTGCTGTGACTGAGTAGCAGTGTCTGCCGTGGGCACAGAATGGCAGTACTATTATTATCCTCATTTTTAAATAAAATTGAGGCTAAGGAAGATTAAATACCCTGTCCAAGGTCACTCACTGACAACCTGCCCCTAGAGCCTGTACCTTAATAATCACTATCATATAATTCCATTTAACTAGACTTGACAATTACTAATTATTTAAGTAGGCCTAATGATTAGTACACCCTATATTTAAAAAGCTTACATTCAAACAAATTGGGTACTCAAACATCAACACTTTGTAAAACACTCTAGTGATTGTAGCGAATGCAGCAAAACACAGGCAAAAAATGTTTAAGCTATACACACACACACACAGAGATATAAAAGAGAAGCAAGACCAGCTTTTGTTCAGATCAGCAGTCCTACCAGAGAAGAAAAAGTCCACTATGGGTTGCAGAAGCCAGACTTAACTGGGATGAGCAGAAAGAACAAACAAGAAAATGTATAAAGTGGTAAAATGCCAGTGGGGACAAGGAAGTCCAGCTTTAAATCTGTAGGAACACAAGTTTGAGCACTTGGGCGTGAGTGAATATTAAAATGGGCTCTGTGAGTTTAAGAAATAGATCTCGACAACACCTACAATATCTTTGAACTCTTGGATCTTGGGGAAATGGCCTTGGGAATGAGAAAATTCTCCAAGAGAAATATTATTTGTATTCCATGGTTGTAAAAGTTAATAGCCCTCCCCCACTTCCAAACCATGGCATCTCAAACCAGAGGAACTGAAATTTGAAACGTGTAATTTAGAAACTGGGCTACATGTAGGAGGGACTCACTCCCAAGGTGAAGCTGCCTGGGGCTTTCTGTAGTCCAGTCTAGGAGCCAAGTGGCTCTGACTCTTGGGAGAAACTTTCTGAAATTCCACAACTTGGTTTACCTTCTTCCTGCTGGGATTGGGTCACTCACAAAATCATGGTTTCATAGAATGCAAAAAATAAAATAGAGCTTAGAGATTGCTATGGGTTAAATGTGGCCCGCAAAGTCCATGTATTGGAAACTTGACCCCCATTGTAACAGTTTAAAAGGGTAGGAAATCTTATTACGGTATTTGAAATGGGGCCTTTGAGAAGTGATTGGATCATGAGCAACGTGTCCTTGTGAATAGATTGATCCATTCAGAGTCATGGGTGTGGTTCTGATGGCTTTATAAGGAGGGCAAGCGAGGAGGCTGGCTCTCTCTTGCTTATGTCCATTCTTGCCATGTGACGCCCTCGTCACCATGGGACCCTGGAGAGAGTTCCCACCCAGAAGAAGGCCCTCACTAGATGTGTCCCCTGGACTGTGGACTTCCCAGCCTCCAAAACTGTAAGAAATAAATTCTATTTCTTTACAAATCACCTAGTTTCAGGTATTATGTTATGAGCACCAGAAAAGAACTAATACAGAGATCATCTGTATTAGTACATAAGCCTCAGACTCAGCTGGGTCTCCTCTTGGAGGAACTCCCTAACTGGTGACAGCTGCCTGGGACACTGCGCTGTGCAAGTGTGTGAAGCTGAAGCTGGACTGAGGGGATGGGATGCTGTGCTGTGACTGAGTAGCAGTGTCTGCCGTGGGCACAGAATGGCAGTACTATTATTATCCTCATTTTTAAATAAAATTGAGGCTAAGGAAGATTAAATACCCTGTCCAAGGTCACTCACTGACAACCTGCCCCTAGAGCCTGTACCTTAATAATCACTATCATATAATTCCATTTAACTAGACTTGACAATTACTAATTATTTAAGTAGGCCTAATGATTAGTACACCCTATATTTAAAAAGCTTACATTCAAACAAATTGGGTACTCAAACATCAACACTTTGTAAAACACTCTAGTGATTGTAGCGAATGCAGCAAAACACAGGCAAAAAATGTTTAAGCTATACACACACACACACAGAGATATAAAAGAGAAGCAAGACCAGCTTTTGTTCAGATCAGCAGTCCTACCAGAGAAGAAAAAGTCCACTATGGGTTGCAGAAGCCAGACTTAACTGGGATGAGCAGAAAGAACAAACAAGAAAATGTATAAAGTGGTAAAATGCCAGTGGGGACAAGGAAGTCCAGCTTTAAATCTGTAGGAACACAAGTTTGAGCACTTGGGCGTGAGTGAATATTAAAATGGGCTCTGTGAGTTTAAGAAATAGATCTCGACAACACCTACAATATCTTTGAACTCTTGGATCTTGGGGAAATGGCCTTGGGAATGAGAAAATTCTCCAAGAGAAATATTATTTGTATTCCATGGTTGTAAAAGTTAATAGCCCTCCCCCACTTCCAAACCATGGCATCTCAAACCAGAGGAACTGAAATTTGAAACGTGTAATTTAGAAACTGGGCTACATGTAGGAGGGACTCACTCCCAAGGTGAAGCTGCCTGGGGCTTTCTGTAGTCCAGTCTAGGAGCCAAGTGGCTCTGACTCTTGGGAGAAACTTTCTGAAATTCCACAACTTGGTTTACCTTCTTCCTGCTGGGATTGGGTCACTCACAAAATCATGGTTTCATAGAATGCAAAAAATAAAATAGAGCTTAGAGATTGCTATGGGTTAAATGTGGCCCGCAAAGTCCATGTATTGGAAACTTGACCCCCATTGTAACAGTTTAAAAGGGTAGGAAATCTTATTACGGTATTTGAAATGGGGCCTTTGAGAAGTGATTGGATCATGAGCAACGTGTCCTTGTGAATAGATTGATCCATTCAGAGTCATGGGTGTGGTTCTGATGGCTTTATAAGGAGGGCAAGCGAGGAGGCTGGCTCTCTCTTGCTTATGTCCATTCTTGCCATGTGACGCCCTCGTCACCATGGGACCCTGGAGAGAGTTCCCACCCAGAAGAAGGCCCTCACTAGATGTGTCCCCTGGACTGTGGACTTCCCAGCCTCCAAAACTGTAAGAAATAAATTCTATTTCTTTACAAATCACCTAGTTTCAGGTATTATGTTATGAGCACCAGAAAAGAACTAATACAGAGATCATCTGTATTAGTACATAAGCCTCAGACTCAGCTGGGTCTCCTCTTGGAGGAACTCCCTAACTGGTGACAGCTGCCTGGGACACTGCGCTGTGCAAGTGTGTGAAGCTGAAGCTGGACTGAGGGGATGGGATGCTGTGCTGTGACTGAGTAGCAGTGTCTGCCGTGGGCACAGAATGGCATAGGGGAAGCCCGTGTGTCATGTGTTCTGACTGAGAACTTGGCTGAGCCCTTCATTTTATGAAGGAAGTGACTGAGGTGCTGTGAGGGAAAGTGGTCTGCCCTAAGCCACCGTGGTACTTGGAATCTTCCATAGAATCTCTCTCCTCCCCCTCTCTCTGCGCATTGGCCAGCTAGAGGCCTGTGGCCTGGATGGGAGGGGTCTGGAGCCCTGATCACAACTTGGAAAACTGTCTCGCTTCCTTAGATTGTGACATGAGCAAGAAGTAAATGTTTACTGTGTGCACTAGTTTCCAGTTGCTGCTGTAACAAATTACCATAAACTTAGCGGCTTAAAACAGCACACATTTATTATCTCATACTTCTGGAGGTCAGAAGCCCTAAAATCAAGGGTTGGACAGGGCTATAATCCCTTATGAAGGCCCTAGGGGAGAATCCATTTCCTTGGTTTTTCCAGCTTCCAGAGGCTGCCTGCATTCCTTGGGTCCTCCCTCTGTCTTCAAAGCCAGCAGCACAGCATCTTGCAATCTCTGTTTCTGTTATATGTTTTTTTGACGCTGACTCTACTGCCTCTGCCTTATAAGGACCCTTATAATAAGGGTCCCTTAAATATAAGGTCCTTATATAAGGTCCCTTATATAAGGACCCTTAAAATAGGTCCAGAGAATCTTGGATTATGTTTCTATCTCAAGATCTTTAATTCAACCACATCTACACAATCTCTTTGCCATGTTAATTATCATACTCATAGGTCCTGAAGTGTGGCCATCTTCAGGGGCTATTACTCAGCCTGCTATACTGTGTTAAGCCACTGTGTCCTGGGACTTATTGGTTACAGCAGCACACAGCGTCACTCTTAATGTTGCCCAGTGGGGGATGTTGACTACCACAATCAAGTATCTCCATCTTCTGACTGTGCCAGGCTCAGACCTGAAGAGCAATCAAGGAAAATGGAAATAGATTTTCTTGGAAAGGCAGATCTTCTTCTTCGAGTGCCATGTGAATAACCACTAGGAATTGCTCTGGAGAAAATTCCACCTGCCAACCTCAGACGCTAATGGCAAAAGCAAGACAGGACCAGAATTCAGGAGAACAGATTTCTCATTCCCGCTCAGCTACTAAAAGGCTTAGGGCAATCTGCTTTCCCTCAGAGAGCCTCGGTCACTTCCTTCATAAAATGAAGGGCTCAGCCAAGTTCACGGTCAGAAAACATGACACACGGGCTTCCCCTCTGCCATTCTTCCCCACAGCAGACACTGCTACTCAGTCACAGCACAGCATCCCATCCCCTCGATCTTGCTTCAGCTTCACACACTTGCACAACGCAGTGTCCCAGGCAGCTGCCACCAGTTAGGGAGTTTCCCCAAGAGGAGACCCAGCTGAGNAGAAAATCTCTCCCGACAGTCAGAAGCACTTGGCTTCTAGACCCAACTGCAGAGGGTGTGGACCTCCACGTGTGATGATTCTGTAGATGAACTGTTACTTCTCAGTTCAAAGACAACGTATCGGCAATCCAATACTCACTCTCAAGAAAGGACCCTTTCACTCATTTAAGACAATGCATTACCCTTACCAGGAGCACTGACATTGTACATCTGAGCTCAATCCTCAAAAACATCATGCTAAGTGAAAGACACCACTCACAAGAGGCCATGTCTTTAATTCCATTAATAGGAGATATCCAGAATAGGTAAATCCCTGTAGACAGAAAGCAGATTAGTGGTTGCCAGGGGCTGGTGGCAGAGAGAAGGGGGAAAGACTGCTTAATGGCTACAGAGTTTCTGTTAGGAGTGATAAAAATGTTTGGAACTAGCTAGAAGTGATGGTTGCACAACACTGTGAATACACTAAGTGCCACTGAATTACGAACTTCAAAATAGCTTATTTTACATTATGTGAATTTTATCTCAATAAAAAAATGCTACATCTCCCACTGCATAAACTGCAGGGACATATTCTGAAGTCAGTATGCTCCTCGGTAGCCCTGAAATCAAATGAGACATTCCTAACTGCTTTGCCTACATGCAAAAGTCATTC
>NW_007730703.1:7173-15269 GCF_000696425.1 Galeopterus variegatus
GAATAGGTAAATCCCTGTAGACAGAAAGCAGATTAGTGGTTGCCAGGGGCTGGTGGCAGAGGGAAGGGGGAAAGACTGCTTAATGGCTACAGAGTTTCTGTTAGGAGTGATAAAAATGTTTGGAACTAGCTAGAAGTGATGTTTAGAACTAGCACAACACTGTGAATACACTAAGTGCCACTGAATTACGAACTTCAAAATAGCTTATTTTACATTATGTGAATTTTATCTCAATAAAAAAATGCTACATCTCTCCCACTGCATAAACTGCAGGGGCGTATTCTGAAGTCAGGATGCTCCCCGGTAGCCCTGAAATCAAATGAGACATTCCTAACTGCTTTGCCTACATGCAAAAGTCATTCCTGTGCCAACCTAAGGCCTCTGTGAGGTAACTGAGGCACAAGGACAGCCCCCCGTGCCCCTACCCACCACCCCCCACTGCTGGGATGCAGCTACAGCCCTCAGCTGAGTCTCTCTGGCACTTGCCTTCAGTTGAAGAAAGCCCCGTCCCCAACCTTACACCCCTAGCCCAGGACAGTGGCTGTGCGCCCAGTGATGGAATATTGGGGGTAAAGAGGCCTGGTCCCTTGCTCAAGGTAGGACAACTCCAGAGCCCCCATGGGACAGGTTGCTACCACGTCTCCATCAAGTCCTCTGCCCATTCCTCAGTCCCCTCATGCTGATCCCCAGGCCCTCCCCCCAGTCAACTTCCTGCAAGCAAATCTCCCTCTCAGAGTCTGTTTGCCGGGATACCCAACCCAGGACGCCTGCCAAAGATGAGTCTGACTGTCCTGTTGTAGAGTGGTAGTTCTCACTTGGGGCAGTGGTGCCTCCCAGGGGTGATGAAGATCTGTGAGTCATTTTTCTTCATCACGACTTGGGGGCGCGGGTGTACTCGCACCGAGGTGGACAGGTGCCGGGATGCTGCTACATTTCCTGCAATGCCAGGACAGCCCCCACCACCACAAAGAATGCCCCAGCCCAAAGTGTCAATAGTGTGGAGGTTGGGAAACCGTGTTCTAGAATATAAGCTCCACGAGGCAGGGTTTTTTTCTCATCATGGGTCCAGCACATAGTAGCTGCTCAATGATTACTTGTAGACTGAATAAGTGAGTGACCCCGTATTTGACAACTGGTCGCGGCATAGCCATCTCTTTTTTAGGTGAGGTCTCCCCAGAGCATGCATTACTCAGGCTTCCTACCTTCCTTTGCCTCTTCACCCTAGAATTTAAGGCGTTCCATGATCTGGCTCCACCACCATGTAGCCGCATTTCTCATCGTCTCCTTCTTGCTCACAATCTCACAGTCTCATGGCTCTTCTTGGGTCCTCAAATACATCAAGCTCACTCAACACCTTAAGAGCCTCACCTGTGTGGTCCCCCACCCCCAGCTCCTTGCAGGGCAGGCTCCTTCACCGGCCACTCCTCCTAAAATAAAACCTGTCCTGCTCCTGGCTGCTCTTGACCACATCATTCTATTTACATCCTGCACGGCCCTTACTGCTACGCAGAAGTACCTGCCTTGTGTGTTCGCCTGTTGTGTTTGTTCGTTTTTTTCTCCCAGGAAACCACCACGACACAGTTTTTCTCCACCTCACTCTGTACCACAGAGCTTGCCAGAGGTTGAGCACATAGTAGACACTCAATAAATAATGAATCATCTGTTGGTTAAATGAATAAATGAACTGGCAGAACAACTTCTACCCTGGACTTGAGGTACTCGGTGCCCAGTGAACTTGGTTTCATGGAAGTTCAGGAGTAATAGAAGGAAGGAAGGGTCGACCTGCTGGGGAGGATGGCACCAGATGCCCATTGGTATTGCGGTAACAAGGGCATATGTAGACGAACTCCGAGGGGGCTAAGTCAGCTCTTTCTCCGGAGTGGCGAGAGAAGCAGATTCTTCCAGGCTGTGCAGCAGAGAGGAGGCCCAGGACCTTGTGCTGTGAGGTTCAGGCTGGAGCAGAGGCAGGTTTTGTTTTCACAGGAAGATGTCGGCCCCACTCCCCATGTCAAAGGACTCTTAATTGCACTGCCAAAAGCAAGGCTCGGTGCTAACCCGTGACCCCGGAGGTGTTTATATTTCCCTCAAACTCTCTCTTTTGATCATCCCCCTAGAGTCAAATGTATACCAAGGCTTGAAGATAAACTGTTAGTTTTATGGGGTCACTTTTACTCCCAGCAGAAAATAACACACATGCGTTGCATGGCGTTTGGGGAATCTGTCCGCACGTCCTGTGCCTCCCTTCTGCTCTGCCCACTCCCCTCTACCAGGCGAAGGCTCCTCCGTCTGCTTGCACAAGGCTGTCCTGACTTTGCTGTCCTGTTTTTCATCTGGGTTTCACTCAAACAGGAGCAACAGAAAGCAGGACAAGACCTGTGTGCATTCATCTCACCCATGGGCATGGAGAGAATAGAATGGCACTTTTAGAGCTGATACTGATTTTTCAGAAATATGTAAGATACAGCTCTCAAAAAAGCTATTATTGAAGATGTCTTTATTTCAGGGACCAAAAATTGTTATAATTAAATGTCAAATAGCAGGAGATGGTACCATCCCCTGGTGTCATCCATGACAAGGCCATACCCTGCAGTCACATAATGGATGTTATATGTGGTCTGTGATCTGGAAAGATGTTTGTTTTATATCCAAAGGGAGGTGATGGTGGGATCAGTGAAGAGGACTCCAGCAGGTGCCGCTGAAGCCCCATGCATACCCTCCTTGGCCATCCTTCATTCCTCCTAGGCCTTCCGGTGCCAGGACCTGCAAGCACTGCCCACAAGTGCCAGGGATTGGAGTGGTGGGAGGTTAACACCCTCCTGGGAGCAGCCTCCCTTAGGGATAACTCTGAGCCCTTACTACATGTCTCCAGGAGACCCCCAGTGAGATGAGTCCCAGGTGCCAGTGCAGAAATCTGCTCCCTTCCTGTCCAGCTAATTCTTTCTGGAATCAACTCTCAAGTCAATCACTTGCCAGGCAGGGTCTGGAGGCCATTGAAAGGAGGCAGGGATGTGCCACTGGCAGCAGTGAGGCTGTTGGCACAGGAATGGTGGGACAGAGAGGACATGGGGTGCCACACGTCTGCTGCAAGGTACGTGGTGGAGGTAGTGCCCTGCCCCCAGGAATCTGAATTTTAAACACACACCCCTGCTCCCGGTGCAGAGTCCATGCTGCCAGAGCCACAGTGCTCAGACTTCAGTCTGTTGCAGCATCATCTGGGGATCACGTTAAAGAGGCTGGGACCTGGCCCCCATCCAGAGAGTAGGACCCAGCAGTCTGCAGGGGCCCAGGAATGAGCACATTACACAAGCAACCCAAGCAGTTCTGAGTTCTGGGGCACAGGTGTCATCTGGGGATCACGTTAAAGAGGCTGGGACCTGGCCCCCATCCAGAGAGTAGGACCCAGCAGTCTGCGGGGGCCCAGGAATGAGCACATTACACAAGCAACCCAAGCAGTTCTGAGTTCTGGGGCACAGGACTGCACCTTGAAAAACACTAGGCTAGCAGAGTGGGTAGTTCCACTGGACAGAGGCCACTCCCTAAAGAACACATGTGCTGTGTTCCTCACAGTGGCCAGGGGTTACACCTGTAATCTCCCCTTGGCTGCCCAGCAGAGAGGAAGGAGCAATGCTGCTTGTATTAGTTTCCTATAGCTGCCACAAGAAATTGCTACAAACTTAATGGCTTAAAACAACCACCATTTATTGTTGATAAGCTGCTACCCCTTCCGTAGGTCAGAAGTCCATGTGGGCTTAGTGAAGTCCTTGGCTCTGGGTCTCACAAGCCCAAAATCCAAGTATCGCCAGGGCTGAGTTCCTTCCTGGAAGCTCAGGAATACACGTCCAGGCTTACTCTGTTGCTTGCTGAATTCAGTTCCTTGCATTTGTAGGACTGAGGTCCCTGTTCCCTGCTGGCTGAGCCAGCGGCTGGTCTTTGCTCCTAGAAGTGGCCACATCCCTTTTCATGTTTTCCGCGTGGCCCCTCCAGCACGGTGGGTTGAGGCCCTTCTCAGGTTTCGAACCTCTGACTTCTCCTTCTTCCACATCTCTGACTTAAGGCAGAGACATTCTCTGCTTTGAGTGGCTCATGAAATTAGATTGGCGCTGTAATCCCCTCTTTTAACATCCCTGACCTTAATTGCATATGCAAAGTCCCTTTTGTCATGTAATGTGACATACTCACAGGTTCCAAGGATTACAGGATGGACAACTTTGAGAAGACATTCTGCCCAGACAATGCTGTATCACAAACAAAAGCCAACAGGATTTCTCTGTCTTCTGTCAAATGATTCTTTGCTTCAGGGGCTTGATGCTTATAGACCAGAGATGGAGGAGATAAGAGGCAGAGGAGTTGAGCTTGCATGGAACTGAGAGCAAAACTTTTCTTCTCTCACAAGAACAAGGTGTGGGAAGAGAGGGGTTTCCTGGTTTGCCTGGTTGGAATGCTGTCTTGTAAGGATGCTTGACTTGGAGCCTTGGCAGCCACCTTGCCCCATGAGACAGCACCAAGCCTTGAGGATGGTAAACCAGAAAGATCCCAGGGGAGATCACTGCTGACATAATTACAGCATCAGTCCAGTCTTGGAACCATCTGTCTCCAGTCTTGTTGGTAAGACAAAATCTCTATTATTTGGGCTACGTTTAGATGAATGTTCTGTTCCTTGCTGATGGCAGCATTCCTAACATATATGTGTGATGGTTGTGATAGTTTGGATTATCCTTAAGTAATAAGTCACTCCCTTCTCCTTCACACTATGGACAAAATAAAACTCCCCACCCTGTTGATGGTGGACTTGGCCATGTGACTTGCTTTGGCCAATGAATGTTAGTGGATGTGACACATGCAGAGGTCTTTAAAGCCCTTGCATGCTTTGGCTTGGCTCCCATGCCTCAGCGATCCACCATGGGGAGATATGCCCAGGATAAGCTGCTGTCCCTTTAGCCTGGGCCCCAGAACAACACAAGTGGAGCTGAGTGAGCCCAACCTGTGTTCTATAACCAAGCCCAGCAGTCCCACCACTGAAAGCAGAGTCCCCTCCAGCAGGGCCCAGCCAAAAACAGGTGAGCCACAGTCGACCCACCTTGTTGCTACAGCCACTGAGCTCAGGGGTGGCGTATTATGTGGCTTTATCATTTCAATAGCTGATTAACACAGTGATGAACATGACAGAAGTCCTCACCCTGACTCTTTCCCCAAAATTCCAAAGCTGGGCAGAGAAGAGTGACAGACCCTCCAAATATTTTGGGATCCAAGAGCACAGAAAACCTATGCCATCCATTTGTAGAAGAGAATCCAGGGAGCTGGCAAACTCCCAGCATTCTCCCAAGATGCACAGAGGAGCAGGTGCAGAGGACATGTCTGTTTGGTGTGCTTGGGAGCCTTCCAGCTCAGAACCCCACAGTATCCAGAGATAGCTTCACATGGGCCCTGGGGCTGCTCTGCCACATGTGGCCAAGGGACATAGCACCCCTGCAGAGGCTTTGCTCTCAAGATGCAGAATACACAAGTGTGGCTGGCAAGAACTGAAGACCATACCAGGGTTGCCTGTAGAAAGCCCAGGTTAGATATCACTAGCATGCCCAGGACTACCTGCCCTCCCTCCAGCCCCTCAAACTTGAGCAACACTCCAGGGAAAAGGAGAGCCCAAACCCATAATGTTGGGTTTCTGCCACCTGGCACAGGAGGCTTGAAAGAAAAATTAACTTCATTAGAGTTTCATTCCTTGTACAACATAGAATGTAGACTGAAATTCATGCCCACTATGGATGAAGAAAATTTAGTCCCTTGATAAAGTGGTCAGCTTGCTTCAATTTTGTGTCTCAGTACCCAATGGACCAAACCAAGACTGGCAAACTAGGGCCCATGCGCCAAATCCAGCCCACTGCCTATGTTAGTAAATAAAGCCTTATTGGAACAGCCACACCCCTTTTTTTACATATTATTGTGGCTACAATGGCAGGATTAAGTAGATGCAACAGAGATAGGCTGGCCCGGAAAGCTGAAAATACTGAGTATCTGGCCCTATACAAAAAAAAAAAAAAAGCTCGTCGACCTCTGCACCAAACTGTCTCTCACTTCCTTCCCAGCTCCAAATTCTAAATCCCCCGTACTGAATGAACTCTGCTTCCATGATATCAAAGCAACCAACGCTTGAGAATGATGCAGGCAGTATTCAAGAAACCAAACCTTTGAGTGGGCCAGGGAGCTATTTCCCACATACCACAAAATTCTCCAGACTTCCCCTCCAATTAGTCCACGGGATGTGTCCGGGGCCTGCCTGGATCACATGGTACTTGTACCCACTCCTGTCCAAGATAAACGACTTTACCTCTCACAGCTCGTATGGCCTCCTCCCCACCCCACCCGCAAGCACTTCTTACCGTCCTCCCTCACCCTGGTGTCCCCCAGGAGAGGCCAAAATGAGAAGAGAAGTCTCAGGGTTTGAGTTCCACATGGAAATCTGCTCTGGCCAGACTCCACCCAGCGCCGCGGATGCCAGCAGAAATCTGATGTTTGTCTCTATTAATCACAGGCAGAATCTGCAACTTGAGCCCCATGCACCAGAAATGAATGGAAAAAGTGCAACCTGACCACAAAAGTATTATTTTATAAATAAGGCCCTTCAGTAGTGGTTAATTGGATACACATTTTGCAAGATTCAGGGAACATTAAAACTATCATACTCAAATTGACTGGCTGGGTTCATGTTACAGCTATGGCCGTTTTCTGTGCAATGTCAGGCCCCAGGTTGAAAATTCTAGCTCAAAGGCTTTATTTTTCCCTCAGGGATGTTGCTTTTCCGCCCCCAACTTTAAAAAAAAAAAAGAAAGAAAGAAAGAAAGATTGATTTAGTGTATGTTTAACGGCTTCATAAATCACTCAACATACCCCAATCTCATCAAAATTCTGCCAGAAATGATTTCCACTAAAGCAGATGGCTTGTATGGGAAACTAATTCGGCATGCTTTTATTTCTACCACATTCTGATGAGCTCCTACTGTGTGTCAGCACACACCCAGCCCTGGAAGGAGGGGAGGAGGGTTGTTTCTAATCCATGGCCCCCACATCGCAGAGGAAATGAAATTGGCAAGAGCCAGAAGTGGAGGAGAATGTTCAAGAATACAGGAAATCAGCTGGGAAAATTGTGGACCTCATGTCATGCTCCTATTTGTCTGAGATCGTTTAAAATTCACGAATGGGAACAGAATATGAAATCCAAGACCAACTTTGAGTGCTGTCTCCCACTCCACCTGCACTCTGTGGATAGCATGCGGACCGAGATGGGACCTACAGTGCCTGCTACCAAGGGACAACTGGTTGGAAAGATGGCAGGTTGGGGAAGCCCGAATAGAGTGGGAAAGTCGGACAATAGCTGGCTCTGTTGAAGGCTGACTAGGGGCAGACTATGAGCCTTATCTCCAAATCGGACAGCCGACCTGGACAGCCATACAGGGCCAGCTGTCCCCAAGCAGGGAGTGGTGTAAACCAGCACTAATACCAGGAAGAGAGAGTCAAGGAGGCTGAGAGGTCAGGGAAGCATCAGAGAGGGACGGGGTTGAGCTGGAGAGAATGGATGGAATAAAGCGAGAAGACCATAGTGCCTTCGTGACCAAAATATCTCTTGGCAGCATCATTTCTTTGTGTCTAAGGAGCAGCAGTAATAAAAATCGTAGGGGAGATGAACTGAGGATTCACTCCGTGCCATGAATTTCATGTGCATCATTACCCTGTTGATTACTCAAAATGACCCCGTGAGGCAGTTACTATTATTATTTCTCATTCACAGATGGGAAACTCAGTCTCTTGGATTTCTCAATGTTTCCATTAAAATGATTGAGAGTAGAAGCAAAGGAGCATATCAACTGAGGACTCAGAGGAGTTATCTACATCTACCTGCTGCAAAAGAACAATCTCTGAAATTCTGTTGTTTTATACTGATTTACCTTTTACAGTCTCCTCTGTAATATATCTCTCAAAATGATGTTTTTAATTGTCTATAAGTGAAATTCCACAAACTTTTTATTTTTTTATTTTTTTAATTTTTTTTATTTTTTGTCTTTTTTCCGTGTCCGGCAACGGATCGCAACCCTCAGTGTTGC
>NW_007730703.1:15987-23748 GCF_000696425.1 Galeopterus variegatus
CCTCTGTAATATATCTCTCAAAATGATGTTTTTAATTGTCTATAAGTGAAATTCCACAAACTTTTTTTTTTTTAATTTTTTTTATTTTTTGTCTTTTTTCCGTGTCCGGCAACGGATCACAACCCTCAGTGTTGCCCCCGTACCGGACCAGGGACCGGCAACGGGATTGCAAACCTCGGTGTTGCTCCCGCGCCTTGCTCAGCCAGTGAGCGGGAACTGGTCTGTATGTGGGATCCGAACCCTCGGGCGGGAGCGCCGCCGCGCTTCCCAAGCGGCGCACTATCCAGTGCGCCACCGGGCCGGCCCGAAATTCCACAAACTTTACCCCCCAAAGAACTTCTAATAAGATTACTCTGCCCTTGCTACCTCATTTCTTTTGGGGCTATTCTGACTGTTTCACCCACTGACTTGTACCCTGAGACTAAACATGCTTCAATTAAAGAAGCTCAACCAAAGAGCAGGGCTTATCAACTGATGGCCTTTGGCCCTCTGTTTTTGTTTGGCCTGCATAGTGTTTTTAAGTTTTCACCAAAAAAAATCCAGATTTCCAGGTTCTCTTGAAAAAAATAGCCCCACTGTGGCCACAATCTGAGTAGTGGCAGCCCCTTCAGGCTGGGCATGGGTTCAGCAGTTTGCCAGAGTCCTCACCACTCCCTAATGTCTTAAACCTAGCCCATGTCACTGGCTTATATATTCATCTGGATGCTGGAGGCATTTGACTATGTGCTCTTGTCTTGGAAGTATTGGTATTTGGGGTACGAAGTGCTGAAAAGCCATAGGGTCTCCAGTGGGAAAACAGAGAGGGCCCCAACTGAAAAAAATAAAAATTCATTCACAAAATGACCTTGTAGAGCCATGTCAGCATGGAGGGAGCGGGAGGGGAAAAAAAGAAAAAAGGAACAAGAAAACCCTAATGATGCTCAATGAAGCCTTTTTATTTTCCACTCTACCACTGATGCTGCTCAAAGTGATGAATTAGAGAAGCTTATTTCCTTTGGTTGGGAAAAAAAACACACATACAAAAAAACCAGAGAGCAAAAGAAAAAGCCAGTGTTCAATAAAACGTGGAGGAATGACGCAATACTGCTTGGAACCCTTGGAGTGGAGCTGTTAATTGCTTCCTTCCCCGGGATGCTGGTTAGCCCTCTCTCATGGTCTCGGATGCATTTGTCAAAGAAAGTATCAACCCCCCATAACTCTCCAAAATGATACAATACATCACTTAAAAGTAAGCTAGGATCAACACATTGTTAACTGTTTGATCTTGCAAGTCAGAATTAATGATAGGTATTTTGCACAAAGAGAAAAAAATGAATGTTAAAAGGCTATTCATGTTAACTAAAGACATCCCTGCACCATCAGGGTTGAGTTGGAGGCGATTTCCTGCAGCACAGCTGGTCCACGTTTGTTAGTCTGCGGGTGGGTGGCAGCAACTGGTAATCGGAGCCAGACTGAGGGTATAGGGAGCTGAAGAGATGGGGGGGGCAGGGTGTCAGAAATCTTTAAATAGAAAATTCCAGTTACTGACTAGAAAAAGGGGTCCAGGTTAGAGTTCAGAGCAAATTCCAGAGCTCTGGGGAGATTCAGGGATCAGTTTCCTAATCTGAAAACTGGACCTCATTCATTCATTCATTCTGAAAATATTTACAGAGCCTGGGCTAGGCAGGGGAATCCAGTAGCAAACATAATGCACCAGGTCTCTACAGTTACGGATCTTACGTTCCAGACAAAAAACTTCACTGATAAGAAAACAAATAGATTAACAAATAAGAAAACTACAGGTCATGATAATACTATGAAAATAACAAACAAGGTAGGATGAATTCAAAAGGGACCAGGGATGGGGTCACTTTAGCTTGGCAGCCGGGGAAGGCTTTTCTGAGGGAGTGACACTAGAGTTGAGCCCTGAATAAAGTAAGAACAGAGTGAGCTGGACAAATATCCAGGGAAGGAAAGGTCCAGCAGAGGCTGCAGCCAGTGCAAAGGCCCTGAGGCAGGGATAGGCTTGGGAGTGTTCCAGCTATAGCTAGGCAGTCCATGTGCTGGAACCAAGGGAGCGGGAGAGTGATGGAAGAAGAGGCTGGAGAAATAGGCAACGTGATGTGTAAGGCCCTGGAGGCAAAGAGTCTAGCTCTTACTCTGGGTGCAAAGGTCTCCATTAGAAGACTTCAAATGGCAGAGAAATGAGATTTGATTTGCACTTACAAAGTCTCTCTGGTGCTGGTTGGGTAATAGACTGTGGAGATTAACAGGGGCAGTGAAACCAGGAGGTACTGGAGTTGTCCAGGCTGGTAGGAGGATTTGATGAGATGAGGCAGGCAGCCCAGGGCCAGCACACACTAAGCCAGGGCTGAGACTAGGGTGAGGAGAGTGAGGCTTTGCCTCAAGTCCCAAATTTAAGATGGGGGTAGGGAGAACTGCCAAAAAACTCAGAAATCAAGATAAATAAAGGCATGATCAGTGATTACTAATTTTTCCTCTTGCCTCTGGCTCCAATATGGCTCTGCACGGTGCTGTGACTAATCCTGTCTTTCTCTACAATTTTGATATTTTGTTCATCATGACATTGTTTGCATTAACTGTGATTTTTAAAAACATTGCACTAAAATAGTATTTAACTGGATGACTGAGATTTTTTGGCACCTCCTTAGATTTTACACCAGAGGCAGTGCCCCTCTCGCCTCGCCCTGACCCCGCCACAGCACTCAGCACTCCACCAGGCCAGCAGCTCATGTTGTCGCCATCCTTATTTGGCTTGCAATCAACCATGCAAAAGCTTACCTGGCCACCAGGGGAGGCAGGTGCAAGGGGGCTTCTGGAATTTTCCCATACACCCAGTCCACTCAGGTGCATGACTGAGGTGGCAATGAGAAAGCCCTTACCGCTACTTCAGGAGTCTGTGAGTGGCAGATTCCACTCCCTCTGAGACGAGAGGAGCCTGCGGCACAGCTGGAAACTCTGCCCCAGGCTCTGGGCAAATGCCCCAGAAGAGCCTCTGATTGGCCCAGCCTGGGTCACGTGTCACCCCTGAGCCAATCAGCTGTGGCTACCAGGCACAGGGCGGGGGGGGGGGCTGAGCACAAACATGGTTGCCCCTGTGACCACCTTCTTTGGTGGGAAGCTTCTCTTGTAAGACAGGTGTGGGCTGTGGGGTGGTGTAACCCAAATGTTTTCTATTCTTTCCACAGTACTGCCTGCTTCCAGGGAGCTGGACTTAGGATTTGGAAAAGGCCAGGAAGTTTAGAAAAAGCCACATCTGAGGGGTGAGGGGGGAGTTGAGGAGGCTCTGCACAAGCCCCCAGCAGTGCCTTCTGGGTGAGGCAAGTTGCTCACTTGGAGCACCCTTTAATTTCTCAGATTTATCAAATTTGCTATGCCCGTTCAAACAAATGAGAGGTTTTCTGCAGAGAATCAGGGACCATCATGTTGGAGTGAGCAGGACCGAAGCCATATTGGAACCTAAAATCGCATTGGCTGTAAAAGGTTTATAAAGAACATAGTTTTTTTTCTTAGCATGCACTTCTCTGAGTTCCCTCTTTTCCCATGGTTATTTGATATTTTGAACCTTGGTTATGGGGCAGGATGACATTATTTACATAAACGTAAAGTTGTTTTACAGCCAGCCTGGAGCTGCAGACTTGCACGCATTATCCAAGGGAAACCAAGGAAGACATCAATAAAGCTGTGCTGATCCCACCTCTCCAGCAGGACTCTGAGATAGCAGCAAGGACAGGAGCAGAAACAGATGGAGTCTTGGTGAGACTGCACCTGCCCCTTGCATGGCCCCCTCCCTCCTGCTTTTTATTTTCTGACATTCCATTCCCTCAGCCCCTCTTTAAAAACCCGTCAGTGAGCCTGAGTCTTGGACATGGTTTCATCCGGGCCAGTCTCCTTCAGGGTTACCGGAGAAATGGGTTAGCCAAACATCTCTTCTCAGGTCACTGGACCTGTGAGTTTGATATCAAATTTTGGGGAGCCTCAGCCAGGAGCTGAGTGGCCCCTGTAACAATCAGAGAATCAGAGAGGGCCTTGAAGCCGGCTCAGCTCTCCTGCTAGGGGGACAAGTTTCTAGGCCACCAGAAAGGCCCCTGTGTGCTAACACTGGGGCAACCACCACGGCTTCCTGCACAAGGACAGAAGCCGCATCACAACTTCACATTCAAGTGGCAGAAATGTAGGCATGAAGAATGGCAGCAACCAGTCTTACAGCAAATGTCCAACGGTCTGGCAATTCTGTTATCAAGTATCAGTTTTAATTAATCAAAGTCATATCTTGCATTTGTAATTTTTTTATATTGCAAAGAGTTTTCACCTGTAGGAGTTTATTTCAGTGTTTCACGAAGGCTGTTCTGAGCACTCCTGGTGGCACAGGAGATGGTTTCAGGTAGGACACCAGCATTTTTTATTTTATGTATTTATTTGTAAATGCATGAGAAAAAAACATAACAAACACATCAAACACATGACTGAGAGATAACTGCTGAAGGCAAGGCTAAAGTAAGTATTTAAATGAGAAAGGAGGGGGTGGAGTTGATTTAAATAAAATGTTAAATAATACAATAATTTTATGGGAGAAGGTAAAAATCATGAAGGTGAGTGGCTGAAGTTTGGGGAACACTTGCTCAGTCGATGGCCACAAGTTCTGGAGAACCCATCTAGTGTGCCGTGATTGTCTTCAGGTGGCAGATGACTAAATGGAGACAGAGTAGCCACAAATACATGCCTCAGGTCCCACAGACACCGATGCAGGGCTAGGGCAAAAATGTTGTACTTTAAACTTTATCCAGAAGTCCTCACCCCCACCATCTGTCACTGTAAAATGTGATTTTCACAAACTCACCCCAATACACTGTTTCTCAAGACTTCTCTAGAACAGAGAAAATATAATAAAATGTAATAATTATCTCGTTGTTCTCAGTTTTCCTTCCGTAGCAGTAGTCCTCAATCTGGGGGGATTTTGTTCCCAGGGGACATTTGGCAATGTCTGGAGACATTTTTGGTTGTCATAATTGGGGGGTGGGGGGCATGAGTGGGTAGAGGCCAGGGATGCCACTAAGCATCCTACAAGGCACAGGACAGTCCCCACAACAAAGTATTCTGCTCCAAATGTCAATAGTGCCCAAACTGAGAAACCCTGGTCTATAATCCTCATGACCCACCTCACTTCATAAAATCGAATCTCAGACTGAAGGATTAGAAATCTGTCTCCTTGGGCCAGCCCGGTGGCGCACTGCTACAGTGCGCCGCTTGGGAGCGCGGCGGGTTCGGATCCCACATACAGACCGGCCGCTCACTGGCTGAGCGAGGTGCGGGAGCAACACCGAGGGTTGCGATCCCGTGGCCGGTCACGAAAAAAAAAAAAGGAAAAAAAAAAAAAGAAATCTGTCTCCTTGTGGCCTTCCTGAAGTTTGCCCAGAAGTTAACATTCTGGTGGCTAAAGAACAGGAAATGTTTTCTCACTTATAGCTTTGGTCACGAAAAAAAAAAAAAGGAAAAAAAAAAAAAGAAATCTGTCTCCTTGTGGCCTTCCTGAAGTTTGCCCAGAAGTTAACATTCTGGTGGCTAAAGAACAGGAAATGTTTTCTCACTTATAGCTTTCATACAGTAATATCTCTAAGAAGAGTTAACATTTACAAAGCCTCATGTTGTGCCATACACTGACCCCATGACTTTGCATGTAATTCTCACAGCCACATCAGCAGGCAGGTGCTGATGAAGGAATTGAGGCACAGAGAGGTCAAGCCACTTGCCCGAGGCTCCACAGCTCTGCTCCAGAGGCAGGATTTGCTGCCAGGCCATCTGGCTCCTGAGCCTACGCTGCTGTTTGAAACAGTATGTCGTCTCTGCTGTAAGATTATATATTTTCCATGGGACACACTGTGACAACTTTCATTATTAAATGGGAGAAAGAGTGCCCCATGTAAGGTTGTTATTTTCCTGAGTAGGTCTCGGTGAAGGAGAGGACTCACACTGCTTCACAGCGTTCTCCTGCACTCCTTCCCCTGCGGTTTCCCTGTTGGGCCTTAATTTCCTTTCTGTCCTCAAGTGCCACGTAAACTGGGACAGGAAGAGTTCACAGTGAGGGCTTCTGATGACCTGCCCGGGACAGGCAGCCAGCTCACATGAGCAGGGTCTTTGGCTGGTGGTGTGAGTGGCGGTGTGAGCGGCAGGGCCCTGGCTGTCTTCACACTCCTTCTCAGGGAGCAAAATTCCGCTGTGAGTTCTGACACACTGAGCACCATGCAAAGGCTTCGCGGGTGTTACTTAATTTCAGCTCAGCTCTTTGGGACAGATACGTGAAGTTCCTACTGAGGTACCATTCATGTAACACAATTCACACTCTAACCATTTTAACGTGTACAATTCAGTGCCTTTTAGTGCATTCACATGTTGTGCAAACATCGCTACTATCTAATTTCAGAACATTCTCATCACCTCAAAAAGAAATCTTATACCCATTAAGAAGTCACTCCCCATTGCCCCCTTTCCCTAGCCCCTGGCAACCACTAATCTGTTTTCTGTCTCCATGTATTTGCCTGTTCTGGACTATTCCTATAAGTGGAACATACAATATGTGGCCCTTTTGTTTGGCTTCTTTCATTTAGCATAATGTTTCCAAGGTTCATTCACGCCGTAGCAGGTATAAATACTTCCCGCACTTTTATGGCTGAGTAATATTCCCTTGCATAGATAGAGCACATTTTGTTAATCCATTCATCAGTTAGTTGATGGGTGTTTAGATTGTTTCCACCTTTGGGCTATTGTAAATACTGTTGCTATGAACATTCATGTACAAAAGAAAAAAAAACATCCATGTACAAATTTTGTTTCAACACCTGCTTGTAATTCTTTTGGGTATACATCTAGGAGTAGAATTGCCGGATCCTATGGTATCTCTATGTGAGATACAGTTTTATGCCCACTTTATGGATGAGAACTCTGAGTCCCAATGTAAACTCAATAGTAAACATTAGGACTGGAATTTGAACCCAGGCTACAGGGCCACAACACTGGTCTCACAGTCACAAACGAGGCTGTGGAAAATCACAGATGGAGCCTATGTCACAACCCTCGCTTATGTATTTTAACTTTTTATACTTTCTTGGTTTAGTTTTATTTCATTATAAAAGTAATGTGTACTCCTTGCAACATGCCAAATGAGTTTTTAAAAGCGAGTATATAAAAAAACACATGGCTAAAGGTCCACATGCTTCAAGCAGCTCTTACTCCGGAGGCTATTTTTTATCAGCAGTAATTGCAGCAGGGGCTCAATGCGCCGACAGAGCGACGCTCAGGGTTTAATCACTTTAGCCTTGGGGAGGAGGGACTGCCCTGCAGCGGCCTGGGGCTATGCCATTCCCTTGGACAGGAGTGATGGAGACCACAAAGGCCAGAGCTGAGCCATCCTGGGGAGCTTTTGTTTCCTCTGCAGCTGCTGAGGCCTGGTCAATAGCAACAGTGACCTTGAGCCCCTAGCATTGGCTCCCAGGTTAGGGCAACACTGTCTGGCCTATATTATAGTCCCAGGAAAATCGTTATTTTTCCCTCGCATTTTTTAGATGAGGAAACTGAGGCTCGGATAGGGGAATCGACTTGTTAAATAACAAGTGGCTGATCTGAGGTTCCAATGCAGCTCTTTCTGACCTTAAATCCAGAGAGGTTTTTGACTTTATGCTCTGCTTTTTTTGTTTATTCTTTTTTTTTTTCTGTTTGCTCTCTGCTTTTATACCCATTATCACATTTTGTTCACAACAACCTCAA
>NW_007730703.1:24017-28568 GCF_000696425.1 Galeopterus variegatus
AGCTGCTGAGGCCTGGTCAATAGCAACAGTGACCTTGAGCCCCTAGCATTGGCTCCCAGGTTAGGGCAACACTGTCTGGCCTATATTATAGTCCCAGGAAAATCGTTATTTTTCCCTCGCATTTTTTAGATGAGGAAACTGAGGCTCGGATAGGGGAATCGACTTGTTAAATAACAAGTGGCTGATCTGAGGTTCCAATGCAACTCTTTCTGACCTTAAATCCAGAGAGGTTTTTGACTTTATGCTCTGCTTTTTTTGTTTATTCTTTTTTTTTTTCTGTTTGCTCTCTGCTTTTATACCCATTATCACATTTTGTTCACAACAACCTCAAGTAGGTAGTTTCATTATCCCCATTTTGTAGATGGGGAAGCTGAGGCTCAGAGACAGGCAGTAATTTAACAGAGATTATTTGGCAGAAGGTGGAGCCAGGCTTGAATTCAGATATTAAGACTGAGGCTCTCTTTATTACAAGAAAGTATTCTCTGGCAAGTTAGGTGTTTATTAAATGCATTTCTTTTTGACTTTTCATCCCAATGTTAAAAGCTTCTAGGCTTCCTCCTTGATTACCTCAAAGGGCTTCGGTATCTCACAGGCAACCTTGGTTCAAATCCCAGCTCTGGGCAAGTTGCTTAATGAGAAGTCAAACTAAAGAAAGTAAGGCATATCTATTCTATGGATAATAATTAAGGAATAACCAATTGGTCTAAATAGCTCACTTCATTCCAGAAACTGAGCAAATCACTTTCCATGTATTAATTAATTTAATTCTCACAACAACCCTTTGATCCAGGTACTGGTTTTATTCCCATTTCATAGGTGTGAAAACTGAGTCACAGAGAGGCTAAGCACTTGACTGAGGTCCCACAGCTCCCCATGGCCAAGGCTGGCATTTGAAATTCAAGCAGTTTGGCTCCAGAGTCTGTGCTCTCAGCTACTACTGCTTGAAATTGCTTTGTGGAATACATCCACCAGCACAGCAAACTATGAGTTCAGTTTAAAAAGTAGGTCACAAATCAGCAGGGATGCCCCTCTTTATTTTTAATTTATACCTACTGCTACTTTATTTTTTAAGTGCTGACTATGTGCTGGTTGCTAAGGCAGGCACTTTGAGTATATTGTTTAATTTAATCTTCAAAATAGCCCTGCAAGTAGGGCACTGCCATGGACATATTCAGATGCAGAACTGAAGGCTCAGAGAGTTGTAGTCATTTACCTATGGTCACACAGCTCTCACAGCAGGAGCTGGGATTCAAACCCGACACTCCTCTCCAGAAAGCACACAGGAGGATGCGCTCACTGACCAATGTCACACAGCCCACTTGTGGGAGCTTCTCCAGGGGCTTGGTGAAATGGTGAGAGGGGCCATGGCTAGAGACTGTGGCCTGTGGGTGGGAGGTATAGACTGTGTCTAGCCCAGAGACTTCCCACCCACACTTGCCCACCACTTTGCAAATAAGGGTGCTTTTCAAAATGTTTAGCATCACACAGCTGCCCCTTTAGTTGCTGGACTGGAATGGGGGTCTGGGGCAATGGGGGGGGGGAGTACCCAGAGGGCTCAGAGCCAACTTAGCCAACTTGCAGATTTTCACTGCAGCCACAGCGAACACCAGCCCTGTTCTTTTGCCTCAAGAATAGGCTGGGTGCCAGGGTTTCCTGCATCCCCCAAGGAGCTGCATCCAAGCCCTGACTCCCTCCATCACCCCCTCTTCCCTCACCAAATGCAGAGCTCCAAACAGGAAGACAGAATCTGGAAGATGTTGGGATCACAAGGAACTGTGGAGAAGCGGCAGAAGGGACATGATGGGGACAGGCTCAGCTGCCTGTCCCTCCATGTGCAGGCCAGATGCAGGACAGGGAGCAGGAACCACATCAAAGTGGCCAGCGACCAGGCCAGGGTGGGAGGGGACAGAGGAAGTGTGCAGAATGGTGATAAAATCCAAGCCTTGCAGAGCCAGGGCCAGCGGGGGGCAGCAGGAATGGTGGCCCAAGCAGTCGTAGGTCCAGGATGAAGGTGAGAACTTGGGGGAACTCAGGCCCCCTGCATCTCTGAGCCTGAGGGCATGGGCTGGGCTCATTGGTCACTGGGACCACAGCAGGGTTACAGCTTGGCTGTAGAGTATGAGGGCCACACCCTGCAGCACTTAGGAGCATAGGCTTGGGATCCAGAAGGCCTGGGCTCAAACCCCAACTCAGTCAATCACTAGGATGTTTAGCCTACCTGGGCCTCAGTTTCTCCATCTCTACAATGGGAATGATAGCATCTCTACCTTATGAGGCTGTTGGGAGGATGGAATTGTTTAGCACAACACATGGTGCATTTATAGAATAACTCTGTAAATATTGTTCAAATGCCAGGGAGCAGTCCTCAGCTGGGATAGACAGAGTTGCTGGATAAATACCTCAGCCTCCACGCTACTCTGAGTGCTTGTTCTACAGAGTTCCCCAGCAAGATGGAGGCCCAGCTCCCCACACCCATAACCTGCCCTGAACATACCCTGTGGGCTTTCTCCCCTCTCTGTCTCCTTTCCCCACACCCCTGCCTCCCAAACACACTCCTGGACCTCACATTGCTGTCTCAGGGTTAGCTGAGCCTCACAGTGACTTAGTCTGCCTCCAACCACATCCACTCTCAATGCTGTTGGTCAGAGCTTGGTACAAATCCCTGCTCTGCCACTTGCACCTATGACTTGGCAAGCAACATGATGTCTCTGAGCCTCTGTTTCTCATCTGTACAATGCAGATAATAGTGGCAGCCACCCCATAGGTTAGGTGTAAAGATGCAATATGTCCACACAAAAGACTTATACACGAACATTTACAACAGCATTGTTCATTATAGCCCAAAAGTAGAAACAACCCCAAATGCCCATCAGCTGTTGAATGGATACACAAATGTAGTATATGCATACAAAGGAATATTATTCAGCCATAAAAATGAAGGAAGTTTTCTCACAGTTAATATAATGAATGGGGAAAAGCTGAAAGCTTCCTCTAAAAACTGGAAGAAGACAAGGATGTCCACTCTCTCCACTGTTATTCAACACAATGCTGGAAGTCCTAACAAGAGCAATTAAGCAAGAGAAAGAAAGGGCATCCAGATTGGAAAAGAGGAAGTCTAATTGTCCCTGTTTGTAGAAGACATGATCCTATATAGAGAAAAATCTAAAGACTCCACCAAAAAATTCTTAGAACTGATAAACAGATTTAGTAAAGTTGCATAATACAAAATCAATGTATAAAAACCAGTAGCATTTCTATACCCCAACAAGGAACTAGTGGGGGGTGGGGTGGGGGGGAATCAAGAAAACAATCCCATTTACAAGAGCTACCAAAAAAAAAAAAATTCCTAGGAATTAATTTAACCAAGGAGATGAAAGATGTCTACAAGGAAAACTATAAAACACTGATGAAAGAAATTAGAACTGGCTGGTTAGCTCAATTGGTTAGAGCATGGTGCCAATAATACCAAGATCTAGGGTTTGATCCCTTTACTGGCCAGCTGCCCACCCCCCCGAAAAAAAACTCAAAGAGGACATAAGGAAGTGGAAAGACATCCCATGTTCATTAGTTGGAAGAACTGATATTGTGAAAATGACTGTACTACCAAAAGTAATCTATACATTCAGTGTAATCTCTATTGAAATACCAATAATGTTTTTCACAGAAATAGAAAAACAATCCTAAAATTCATGAATGAAACCACAAAAGACCCTGAATAGTTAAAGCAATTCCGAGCAAAAAGAACAAAGCTGGAGGCATCGCTCTAACTGAAGTCAAAATATACTACAAAGCTATAGTAATCCAAACAAGCACAGTGCTGGCATAAGCACGGACACACCAAGCAGTGGAACAGAATAGAGAACCCAGAAAATAAAGCCATGTATTTACAGCCAACTGATTTTTGACAAAGGCAACAAGATTATTCATTGGTGAAAAGGACAGTCTCTTCAATAAATGTTGCTGGGAAAACTGCATATCCATATGCAAAAGAATAAAACTAGACACCTATGCACAAAAATCAACTCAAAATGGATCATAGACTTAAATCTAACACCCAAAACTATGAAACTACTAGAAGAAGGCATAGGGGAAAACGCTTCAGGACATAGGACTAGGCAAAGACTTTATGAAGAGAATCTCAAAAGCACAGGCAACAAAAGCAAAAATAGTCAAATAGGATTATTTCAAACTAGAACTTCTGCACAACAAAGAGTGAAGGAGAAATCTGCAGAATGGGAGAAAATATTTGCAAATGATTCACTTGGCATGGGATGAACATCCACAATATACAAGGAGCTCAAACAACTCAACAGAAAAAAAAAATGTGATCAAAAACTGGACAAATGAGCTGAACAGGCACTTCTCAAAAGAAGACATACAAATGGACAACAGGTATATGTAAGAATGTTCAACATCACTAATCATCAGAGAAATGCAAATCAAAACCACAATGAGATACCATCTAACTCCAGTTAAAATGGCTACTATCGGGGCCGGCCCGGTGGCGCACTGCTACAGTGCGCCGCTTGGGAGTGTGGAAGCGCTCCCGCC
>NW_007730703.1:28783-97712 GCF_000696425.1 Galeopterus variegatus
AAGGAAAAAAAAATGGCTATTATCAAAAAGACAAAAAATAACAAATGCTGGCAAGGATATGAAGAAAAGGGAACTTTTATACACCGTTGGTGGGAATTGAAATTAGTACAGCCATTATGGAAAAGAGTATAGAGGTTCTTCAAAAAACTAAAAATAGAACTACCATATGATCCAACAATCCCACTACTGGGTTATATCTAAAGGAAAGGAAATCAGTATATCTAAGAGATATTTGCACTCCAATGTTTATTGCAGCTCTACTCTCAATAGCCAAGGTATGAAATTATCCTAGCGGTCCATTGACAGATGAATGGATAAAGAAATGTATATAAGGAAACATATACACAATGGAATACTATTCAGCCATAAAAAAGAACAAAATCTTGTAATTCACAGCAACACAGATGAGCTTTGGAGGATATTATGATAAGTGAAGAGAGCCAGGAACAGAAAGAGAAATATCACGTGTTCTCGTTCATGTGGAAGTTATGAAAATTGACAACAAAATCTTGTAATTCACAGCAACACAGATGAGCTTTGGAGGATATTATGATAAGTGAAGTGAGCCAGGAACAGAAAGAGAAATATCACGTGCTCTCGTTCATGTGGAAGTTATGAAAGTTGATCACTTAGAAACAGAGACTAGAATGGCAGTTACCAGAGGCTGGAAGGAGTAAGGGGGAGGAGATTGTGAGATGTTGGTTGAGGGATACAAAATTACAGCTAGGTAGGAGGAATCGTATCTAGCATTCTATAGCACTGTAGAGTGACTATAACTTACAACAATTTATTGTATACTTTCAATTAGCTAGAAGGATTTTGAATATTCTCAACACAAAGAAATAAACATTTGAGGTAATAGGGGAGAAAAATTAGTGATTTCCAAGGTTTCAGGGGAGGGAAGAGGGAGAAAGGGATGAGTAGGTGGAGCACAGAGGATTTTTAGGGCAGTGAAACTATTCTGTATGATACTGTAATGGTGAACACATAATATGATGCATTTGGCAAAACCCACAGAAATGTACAAAGAGGGAAGCCTACTGTGAAGTAGAGTTAATAATAATAGGTCGATATCAGTTCATAACTATAAAAAATGTATCACACTAGTGTAACATGGTACAGTTAGAGAAATTGTGTATGTATGGGGGGAGGGGTATGGGAACTATCTGTACTTTCTGACCAAATTTCTCTGTAAACCTAAAACTGCTATAAAAATAAAGTCTATTACTTAGAAAAAAATGAAGGAAGTACTGATGCATGCTACAACATGGATAAGACCTGAAAACATTTTGCTTGAAAGAAGGTATATGCAGGACCACATATTGTAAGATTCCACTGGAAAATCTATAGACAAAGAAAGTAGATTAGTAGCTGCCAGGGAGTGGGGGTAGGGTGGTGAGAAATGGGGAATGTCTTAGTTTGGGCTGCTCTAACAAAATACCATAGACTGGGTGGCTTTAAAACAACAGAAATTGATTTCTCACAGTTCTGGAGGCTGGGAAGTCCCAGACCAGGAAGTGCCAGTGGAGTCAGATTCTGGTGAGTGTCCACTTCTGGGCTGCAGACTGCTAACTTCTTGCTGTGTCCTCACAAAGAGGGTGAGTGGTCTCTCTGGGGTCCCTTTTATAAGGGCACTAATCCCATTCCCTAATCACATAATCACCTCCTAAAGGCCCCCCTCCTAATACCATCACATTGGGGGTTAGGAGTTCAACATATAAATTTTAGGGGGGCACAAACATTCAGTCATATAGGAAGTGACTGCTAAGGGATACAAGTTTTCTTTTGGAGGTGATAGCAATGTTCTAAAAGTGATTGTGGTGGTGGTTGTACAACTCTGTGAATATACTAGAAATACTGAATGGAACACTTTAAGGGGGTGAGCTGTATGGTATATGAATCATACCTCAATAAAGCTGTTATATATGTGTGTGTATATATGTTCATGTTTATATATGTTTAAAAGTGCTTTGCAAACTCTAAAGTGCCAGACAATGGCTGCTGTGATGATGCTCCAGCACAGTGCCCCTGCCACACGTGCCCCTGCCACACATGCACACACACACACACACACACACACACACACACACACACACTCATGGTCCTGGCTGCCTGTGAGCTCAACCTGGACTGCTTCCCTGCTTGGTTCTCTGTGTTTATTCTTCACTCTTGGGAAAACACACCCACTTGCAAGTGCTCTGGCTAGAGGCCCCAAATAAATACACCAAAAAGGAGGAATCAGGGGTCCCACCTGGGAGTCCTTTCTTCCTGTTGCTTGTTTCATCCTGCATTCTGAGGCAAGAGCAGAGCTCAGAAAGTGTCCCAGGTGGAACAACATGTGATGTGGATCTTCCTCAGGGCAGGGTCAGCTTTCTGACCAAGCCAAGAGGCAAAGAGCCTTCTTGCCTTGGTCCAGGGTGCAGATGACAGAGGGCTCAGACAGTGGTGTCCATATAGGGGCTTCCCAGAGTGGTCAACGTTCAAATAAAGTTGTGGTGACTCATGTGGAGAGTTCTCCCTTCTCCCTTTCCCTATTCCTCTCTCTCTCTCCCTCCCCCTATGTTTGTGTATGTGCCTCTCTGACACTCTGAGTCTCACCTCACAGCTACAAAATGGCAGCTGTGCCTCTGGACATCACATTCTAGGGAGGAAGGAAAGGTAGAAGGAACATAACTAATGCCTCAAAACATTTTTCTATTATAACACCAAGGTAAATGGTTCTGATCTCCATACTGGCCAGCTACACTGTATATTTACATTTTGTATATATGTATTTTATATATATATATATGTATTTATATATATATAATATTTTTTCCTAGATATTTGTGACAGAGACAAAAAACCTACAAAAGTTTGCATGCTCCTTCTTTTACCTATGCACCCCACCTCCAAAGAGGCTTTTATATTTTACTTGCTCAATTTTTCTTCCCTTGTTTGTGCTCTAAAAGTGGCCTAGCCTGCACCTGAACTTTTGAGAAATACAGTAGGAGAATTAATAGATAGGGACAGAGGGACTGATTAGAGGCAGGAGGCATGGTAGGGAGGGAGGAAGGTAATAATTCAACTTGGAAACTTTTGGAAATGGTGTCAGTTCTGGTCCTCTGGGCTTCCACAAAACCTGCATGTACTCCTACCATATCAAGTATCAGATTTCTCTTATTCATTCATTCATTCACTTGCATGCTCGCTTATTTATCCCCTCCCCTTATGTTAACAAGAACCAAGGGGCTTTCTATTCTGAGCCCTCACTAGACTGTGGTGTGCTTGTCTTATACTTGTCAGTCTCCGCCACAAGGCTCTGAGCCCCTGAGTCCCTCCAGGACTGGGAGTTCAGTGTGCTCATTAGTTAGTGTTCGTTAGACAGAGGAAGGGATGCAGACTGTGTCGTGATGCTTCCTGGAGGAGGACCCTGGCTGGGAGAAGCTCAACTAATCAGAAATCTCCAGATCAGAGGGGATGCCCTTTCTCTGTGATCCCTTGATGTTGGGCACCCTGCTGAGACACCTTGGCCTGTCCCTTCACTTTGGTCAAGACTCACGGACTTGACTGGATCACCCTTTAGCACCTGTAGCTCTTACAAACCTTGGAACATCACCTTGAGGGCCAGGGGCAAGTGGAGAGGCTTCTAGGAGATTGGCTGGTGGCCCTCTCCTGGGACCTGCTGGGCAAGTCCTCTGCTTGTTCTCCACTTGTCATGGGGTGTAGACGGGACAGTGCTGGGGCAAGCAGGAACTGGTTCAATGGGCAGGATGATAAATTAAATTCCAGTTAATTGTGGTCTCAGCTAAAGCGTGACTGAAGGGCTGCTCTTTCCTGTGCCTTCTGTATGAGACAGTGGCAACCTATAGCAGAGTGGGGACAATTTCTACTGGCACAGAGTAGGGTGGGTCCCTCAGAGAACAGGAAAATGAACATGATAATAATAATGACTGATAATAACACCAGTCACTGTGCAGTTATTATGTGTATATTATCATAATATGCTAAGCACATGATCTTTGGTTTCCTTTTAAATCTTCATAGCCACCCTATGAAGCAGGTGCTATAATTACATCCATTTTGCAGATAAGGAAACTGAGAATTAGGGAGGCCAAATAACACAGCCAATAGTGGGTGGCGCTGGAGTTTAAGCACCAGGTGGTTCTTGCTCCCCATTGGCCCATTTTGCAGATAAGGAAACTGAGAATTAGGGAGGCCAAATAACACAGCCAATAGTGGGTGGCACTGCAGTTTAAGCACCAGGTGGTCCTTGCTCCCCATTGGCCTCTTCTCTGCCACGCTGCCATCCCCCCAACCCCTGTCCTCTAGTGGCTGCCTTGTACTGGGCTCTTTCTTCTTTGTGTAAGTTATTTTACTTTAATGTGTGAATGACTGCTAAACTCAACTCATTCTAAAGATATTTGCTTTATTTCAAGCGCTAGTTCATCAAAACACGTGCTTAGTTGATGGAATGTAGAAAAACATTAACCAAATAACATGGTATCTCCCATGTACCCAACCCTATAAGGGGAATGGGGGTGCTGAGAAAGGCCTACTGTCTCCCCTTTGCAATCTATCTACAAACACCGCTGCAGCAGAGGTGGTGAGAACATCACCTCCAGCCCTGCCCTTGGCCGTGAGTAAGTACTTCCAGGTTCTTCCATGGCGGCCATTAATCTCCAGCCATAATGACCAGACTGCTTTCTGCACTTCCATGTCTTGTTTGGACTGGAACAATTTAAAATGCTGTCTTATAATTACAGAGGTTGTGCGGGCGGGGGCTGTGCTTCCAGGAGGCCCCTGGATTTGCACGTCTCTGCCGTAGCCAGCAATTTCAGTAATGATAGTCATGCATGCCATTTATCTTTGGGGTTTCCAGAAATACAGGGACTTTTCCAGACACTTGTATGTCTGACATGAGCAATACAGTCTGCATCATTCTCTGAGGCTGCGAGGGCACGCTCCCTGGGTGAACCAGGATGTTTTCAGTGGCTGCTCAGGGAACACTGAACACAGATATGTTCAGAAAATTGAAGGATCAGAGAAGACTTAGATGTCACAGCAGGAGAAAGAGTCATACCTGGACAGAGGAATTTCCTGGGACATAGGACTTTCAGTTTTAAAAAAGCAAGTCCTGGACAAATCAGGATGATGGATCACCCTATTTCTGATAAACCTGGAGAACTGAACATATGCATTTTTCTTTGCTCTATACAGAGACCTTTCTTAAAAGGTAACAAACCAATTTTTAAGTAAAGGAATAAACTTAAAGAGCAATAGGAATAGAAGAGAAGACAACAGCAGATGCAGGTAAGAAGCAAAGGGATGGGACCACCCACGTAGCCCAGCAGAGAAGCTGACCTTGAAGAAGCATGGGTGGAGGGACAACAGGAGGCCCAGAAAATTAGGCTCCCTAATCCTATCCCCTCCCAGGAAGGAGGTAGAAGAACCACCTCACACAGAGATTAAGCCAGAGACTCTCCAAAGCCCCAGATGCCAACACAGTGAAGGGCACAGGCGACCCTGTAGTGAAAAGAGTACACTTAAGTGCAAACCATTATGGGGAGTGGGGCGGCCTCCCTGTGTCCCATCACAGGGAGCCACAAGACAAAACATACAAGCAGAAAACAATGGAAGATACAGAAAACAAAGACAGTACAGGAAAAGGTAATACACTTAGGAAAAAAAAAAAAAAAACCCAGAAAACATTGTTAATATCTTCACAGAGATAAAAGATTGAATTCATGAAACAAGAAGAAAATGCTACTTAAAAAAATAAAAAAGGAAGATCCTTCAGAGAAGCCAGAGCGCTCTCTTGTAAAACTATAATCAGAGAGTCATTAGAATAGTTGGAAGATAAAGTGAAGAAATATCCCAAAACAGCATAAAAACATGGAGATGGAGAACTAGAAGTAAGAGATAACAAAACTAGAGGATCCATCTCGGAGCCCAACTTCCAACTAGTAGGAGTTTCAGAAAGAGAAAACAAAATAGAGGAAGAATCACCACTACTAGTTCCCAGTCACTGTCTGGCTTTCTCTGTGTCCTAAACACTATACTTGAAAAATTATTTTTAGGGGTAACTGGAGGTCTATAAGGAAAGGACCTTCCTCCGTAGAGGATTTTCATTTGCCTCTGTTCATGGCTTGAGGATTCCTGTATCTATATGACAATGTGAACCCAGCTGCTAGACCACATGAGGGCTGGTCAATTTCTGGTTCACCTTACCCTGAGGATGTAGCCCTTTGGAGTCCCAGCTTATTATTCACTCACCGATATGAGACTGTCTCATCATTCTTGATCAACTGATATTTCATTAGAATGTGTCTAGGAGTAGGGAGTCTTTTTTCATTCACTGCATTGGGTACTGTATTCGTCCGTTTTTGTTGCTTATAACAAAATACCTGAAACTGGGTGATTTATAAAGAAAATGAAATTTATTGCTCACAGTTTCTGAGGCTGGGAAGTCCAAAGTCCATCTGGTGGTGGTGACAGTGACCGTGGGGTCTCACATTGCAAGATGGTTGAAGCAGAGAGAACAGAGAGAGAGAGAGAGTGACTGTCTTCTCTCTTCTTTTAAAGCCCTCAGAACCACGCCCTGACCACCATTTTTAATCCATTCACTACTGCATGGTCCTACAACTCAGTCACCTCTACAAGCCTCCGCCTTTCAATTACCACAATAGGATTTCTCACCCTCTTAACAGTCACAGTGGGGGCTAAGTTTCTACCACATAAAACTTGGGGGACACAATTCAAGCTTCAGAGAGTTTTGGGGGGACATAATTCAATCCACTACACATAGCATTAATTTTTTTCAGAAAATTGGAGAAAAGAAAATACTACAGATTTTCAAAAGCTCATATACAAATGAACAGAAATCAGAACTTCTTAATAGCAATGCTGAAAACATTGCAACTATGAAGAGTATGGAGCCGAGCCTTGTTAGTCTTCAAACATCTGGAGGAAAATTATTCTCAAACTAGAATTGGGTTAACAAAATGTGAAATAAAATAATGACATTTTTAGATTTTAAATCTTTCAAAAAGTTGCCTTCCCTGTATCTCCTCCTGGGCATCTCCTAGGGAACTTGCTTCAGCCACATAGCAGTGTGAACCATAACAGGGGAAGACACAGGATCCAGGAATGGGGGCCTATCACAGGACAGAAGTGACAGCAAATTCTGTGATGGGGTGAGGGGAAGTCCCAATGGTGCAGCGGGTATGGGAGCCACTAAGGGAGAACCTGGAGGAAAAACTTAAAAAACGAAACGAAAAGAAAATCATGCAATAGATTATCTGATGTGTTTGTGTTTGTGCTGAGAAGACTTTTAGACTTCTTTTGGAGAGTCGGAGAAAGACAATGCTGGTTTCAAAGAAAACTAAGCAGATTATTTTCTAAGGGCAATTATAAACTCCAGGGGAAAAAAAGTTGTACAAAGAAAAAAAAAAAAAAGCCATAATATACTACATGGTGTAGAGGTAAACAATGTTTATGTGCCCATAATTATATAAACACTAAAAATTCACTTTACCAAAATTAATGATCAATATATCCAGAGGGTATGGGAGGAGAAGTCTATGCATGGAGGTGGTGTAAGGTTTTTAATCTTCATTTTCCATATGAGAAGTCAATGAATGTCTTAGTTAGTTGAGACTGCCATAATAAAATACCATAAACTGGGTGGCTTATTAACAATAGAAATATATTTCTCACAGTTCTGGAGGCTGGGAAGTCCGAGATCAAGGCACTGACAGATTTGGTGTCAGGCAAAGGCCTACTCTCTGGTTAATAGTGGATGCCTTTTTGCTGTGTCCTCACATGGTGGATGAAACAAAGGGTCTCACTTGGGCCTCTTTTAGAAGGGCACTAATCCCATTCATGACAGCTCTGTCCTCATCACCTCATCTCCTCCCAAAGCCCCTCTTCCTAACACCATCAGCTCGGGGTTAAGATTTCAACATATGAATTTTGAGGGAACACGAGCATTCAGACCATAGCAATGGATAATGTCTAAAATAGAAAATTGATAAAGAACAGTATGAGCATATTATTTAGAAACACAGAGGTATATATAAGAAGAAAGAGCTAAAATAGTAAAAAGGAAAAGTAGTTTCCTTTGTAGGGCATGAGTGTCCAGATTTAAAGGACCCATCAAGTGCCTAGTAAAATATTTCAAAATGATGAATACTAGTTTGTACCCCCATTGAGCCAGTGGTAGAGAGGAGGGGAGAGCAGAGCTGCCTTTTATTATAAACCTTGTATTACAGCTTAATTTTTTATTTACCTNAGGGGCTTTCTATTCTGAGCCCTCACTAGACTGTGGTGTGCTTGTCTTATACTTGTCAGTCTCCGCCACAAGGCTCTGAGCCCCTGAGTCCCTCCAGGACTGGGAGTTCAGTGTGCTCATTAGTTAGTGTTCGTTAGACAGAGGAAGGGATGCAGACTGTGTCGTGATGCTTCCTGGAGGAGGACCCTGGCTGGGAGAAGCTCAACTAATCAGAAATCTCCAGATCAGAGGGGATGCCCTTTCTCTGTGATCCCTTGATGTTGGGCACCCTGCTGAGACACCTTGGCCTGTCCCTTCACTTTGGTCAAGACTCACGGACTTGACTGGATCACCCTTTAGCACCTGTAGCTCTTACAAACCTTGGAACATCACCTTGAGGGCCAGGGGCAAGTGGAGAGGCTTCTAGGAGATTGGCCGGTGGCCCTCTCCTGGGACCTGCTGGGTAAGTCCTCTGCTTGTTCTCCACTTGTCATGGGGTGTAGACGGGACAGTGCTGGGGCAAGCAGGAACTGGTTCAATGGGCAGGATGATAAATTAAATTCCAGTTAATTGTGGTCTCAGCTAAAGCGTGACTGAAGGGCTGCTCTTTCCTGTGCCTTCTGTATGAGACAGTGGCAACCTATAGCAGAGTGGGGACAATTTCTACTGGCACAGAGTAGGGTGGGTCCCTCAGAGAACAGGAAAATGAACATGATAATAATAATGACTGATAATAACACCAGTCACTGTGCAGTTATTATGTGTATATTATCATAATATGCTAAGCACATGATCTTTGGTTTCCTTTTAAATCTTCATAGCCACCCTATGAAGCAGGTGCTATAATTACATCCATTTTGCAGATAAGGAAACTGAGAATTAGGGAGGCCAAATAACACAGCCAATAGTGGGTGGCACTGCAGTTTAAGCACCAGGTGGTCCTTGCTCCCCATTGGCCTCTTCTCTGCCACGCTGCCATCCCCCCAACCCCTGTCCTCTAGTGGCTGCCTTGTACTGGGCTCTTTCTTCTTTGTGTAAGTTATTTTACTTTAATGTGTGAATGACTGCTAAACTCAACTCATTCTAAAGATATTTGCTTTATTTCAAGCGCTAGTTCATCAAAACACGTGCTTAGTTGATGGAATGTAGAAAAACATTAACCAAATAACATGGTATCTCCCATGTACCCAACCCTATAAGGGGAATGGGGGTGCTGAGAAAGGCCTACTGTCTCCCCTTTGCAATCTATCTACAAACACCGCTGCAGCAGAGGTGGTGAGAACATCACCTCCAGCCCTGCCCTTGGCCGTGAGTAAGTACTTCCAGGTTCTTCCATGGCGGCCATTAATCTCCAGCCATAATGACCAGACTGCTTTCTGCACTTCCATGTCTTGTTTGGACTGGAACAATTTAAAATGCTGTCTTATAATTACAGAGGTTGTGCGGGCGGGGGCTGTGCTTCCAGGAGGCCCCTGGATTTGCACGTCTCTGCCGTAGCCAGCAATTTCAGTAATGATAGTCATGCATGCCATTTATCTTTGGGGTTTCCAGAAATACAGGGACTTTTCCAGACACTTGTATGTCTGACATGAGCAATACAGTCTGCATCATTCTCTGAGGCTGCGAGGGCACGCTCCCTGGGTGAACCAGGATGTTTTCAGTGGCTGCTCAGGGAACACTGAACACAGATATGTTCAGAAAATTGAAGGATCAGAGAAGACTTAGATGTCACAGCAGGAGAAAGAGTCATACCTGGACAGAGGAATTTCCTGGGACATAGGACTTTCAGTTTTAAAAAAGCAAGTCCTGGACAAATCAGGATGATGGATCACCCTATTTCTGATAAACCTGGAGAACTGAACATATGCATTTTTCTTTGCTCTATACAGAGACCTTTCTTAAAAGGTAACAAACCAATTTTTAAGTAAAGGAATAAACTTAAAGAGCAATAGGAATAGAAGAGAAGACAACAGCAGATGCAGGTAAGAAGCAAAGGGATGGGACCACCCACGTAGCCCAGCAGAGAAGCTGACCTTGAAGAAGCATGGGTGGAGGGACAACAGGAGGCCCAGAAAATTAGGCTCCCTAATCCTATCCCCTCCCAGGAAGGAGGTAGAAGAACCACCTCACACAGAGATTAAGCCAGAGACTCTCCAAAGCCCCAGATGCCAACACAGTGAAGGGCACAGGCGACCCTGTAGTGAAAAGAGTACACTTAAGTGCAAACCATTATGGGGAGTGGGGCGGCCTCCCTGTGTCCCATCACAGGGAGCCACAAGACAAAACATACAAGCAGAAAACAATGGAAGATACAGAAAACAAAGACAGTACAGGAAAAGGTAATACACTTAGGAAAAAAAAAAAAAAAACCCAGAAAACATTGTTAATATCTTCACAGAGATAAAAGATTGAATTCATGAAACAAGAAGAAAATGCTACTTAAAAAAATAAAAAAGGAAGATCCTTCAGAGAAGCCAGAGCGCTCTCTTGTAAAACTATAATCAGAGAGTCATTAGAATAGTTGGAAGATAAAGTGAAGAAATATCCCAAAACAGCATAAAAACATGGAGATGGAGAACTAGAAGTAAGAGATAACAAAACTAGAGGATCCATCTCGGAGCCCAACTTCCAACTAGTAGGAGTTTCAGAAAGAGAAAACAAAATAGAGGAAGAATCACCATAGTGTATTAGTCTGTTTTGTGTTGCTATAACAGAATACCTGAGACTGGGTAATTTATAAAGAAAATGAAATTATTGCTTACAGTTTCTGAGGCTGGGAAGTCCAAAGTCCATCTGGTGGTGGTGACAGTGACCGTGGGGTCTCACATTGCAAGATGGTTGAAGCAGAGAGAACAGAGAGAGAGAGAGAGTGACTGTCTTCTCTCTTCTTTTAAAGCCCTCAGAACCACGCCCTGACCACCATTTTTAATCCATTCACTACTGCATGGTCCTACAACTCAGTCACCTCTACAAGCCTCCGCCTTTCAATTACCACAATAGGATTTCTCACCCTCTTAACAGTCACAGTGGGGGCTAAGTTTCTACCACATAAAACTTGGGGGACACAATTCAAGCTTCAGAGAGTTTTGGGGGGACATAATTCAATCCACTACACATAGCATTAATTTTTTTCAGAAAATTGGAGAAAAGAAAATACTACAGATTTTCAAAAGCTCATATACAAATGAACAGAAATCAGAACTTCTTAATAGCAATGCTGAAAACATTGCAACTATGAAGAGTATGGAGCCGAGCCTTGTTAGTCTTCAAACATCTGGAGGAAAATTATTCTCAAACTAGAATTGGGTTAACAAAATGTGAAATAAAATAATGACATTTTTAGATTTTAAATCTTTCAAAAAGTTGCCTTCCCTGTATCTCCTCCTGGGCATCTCCTAGGGAACTTGCTTCAGCCACATAGCAGTGTGAACCATAACAGGGGAAGACACAGGATCCAGGAATGGGGGCCTATCACAGGACAGAAGTGACAGCAAATTCTGTGATGGGGTGAGGGGAAGTCCCAATGGTGCAGCGGGTATGGGAGCCACTAAGGGAGAACCTGGAGGAAAAACTTAAAAAACGAAACGAAAAGAAAATCATGCAATAGATTATCTGATGTGTTTGTGTTTGTGCTGAGAAGACTTTTAGACTTCTTTTGGAGAGTCGGAGAAAGACAATGCTGGTTTCAAAGAAAACTAAGCAGATTATTTTCTAAGGGCAATTATAAACTCCAGGGGAAAAAAAGTTGTACAAAGAAAAAAAAAAAAGCCATAATATACTACATGGTGTAGAGGTAAACAATGTTTATGTGCCCATAATTATATAAACACTAAAAATTCACTTTACCAAAATTAATGATCAATATATCCAGAGGGTATGGGAGGAGAAGTCTATGCATGGAGGTGGTGTAAGGTTTTTAATCTTCATTTTCCATATGAGAAGTCAATGAATGTCTTAGTTAGTTGAGACTGCCATAATAAAATACCATAAACTGGGTGGCTTATTAACAATAGAAATATATTTCTCACAGTTCTGGAGGCTGGGAAGTCCGAGATCAAGGCACTGACAGATTTGGTGTCAGGCAAAGGCCTACTCTCTGGTTAATAGTGGATGCCTTTTTGCTGTGTCCTCACATGGTGGATGAAACAAAGGGTCTCACTTGGGCCTCTTTTAGAAGGACACTAATCCCATTCATGACAGCTCTGTCCTCATCACCTCATCTCCTCCCAAAGCCCCTCTTCCTAACACCATCAGCTCGGGGTTAAGATTTCAACATATGAATTTTGAGGGAACATGAGCATTCAGACCATAGCAATGGATAATGTCTAAAATAGAAAATTGATAAATAACAGTATGAGCATATTATTTAGAAACACAGAGGTATATATAAGAAGAAAGAGCTAAAATAGTAAAAAGGAAAAGTAGTTTCCTTTGTAGGGCATGAGTGTCCAGATTTAAAGGACCCATCAAGTGCCTAGTAAAATATTTCAAAATGATGAATACTAGTTTGTACCCCCATTGAGCCAGTGGTAGAGAGGAGGGGAGAGCAGAGCTGCCTTTTATTATAAACCTTGTATTACAGCTTAATTTTTTATTTACCTTTGTACACAAAGAAATTAAATTCAAAAAGTAAGTAAAAAGACAGTTTTCTATGGGGGGAAAAATAACAAAAGAAATTCATTGGTATACACACCTGTATTAGTCTGTTTCCATTTCTTATAACAAAATACTTGAAACTGGATGGTTTACAAGGAAAACAAAATTTATTGCTTACGGTTCTTGAGGCTGGGAAGTCCAAAGTCCCTCTGGTGGTGGTGACAGTGACCCAGGGGTCTCACATTGCAGGATGGTGGAGCAGAGAGCAAGAGAGACAGACAGACTCTCCTCTTCTTTTAAAGCCCTCAGTACCACGCCCCTGACCAACATTTTTAATCCAGTAACTACTGCATGGTCCTAAAGTCCAATCACCTCTTCAAGGCTCCACCTTCAATAACCATAATAGGATTTCCCACCCTCTTAACAGCCACAGTGGGGACCAAGTTTCTAATACATAAAACTTGGGGGACACAATTCAAGTTTCAGTGAGTTTGGGGAGGACATAATCCAAACCACTACAATAAACAAGATTCCCAGGGGCAGCTTACTTTCAGATACAGTTGGCTTCAGCAGCTCAAACATGCCACCAAGGCCTAGGGTGGCCACCTCAACCTTATTTGCCTGGGACTTTCTCAGTGTTAACACTGAAATTTCTGTTGCTGAGAAAGCCCATCAGTTGCAGGCAATTCAGGATGGTTAATCACCCTGTCAAGGGCCCAGTTTTCCTGTATTTCTCTGATCCGCCTTCCATGTGGTCAGCATCATGCTCAGACCCTACAAGGTGGCCCCTCCACAACATTTGTGTGACTGTCCCAGGCCAGGTACCTACCACCATTAATTTCTCTGCTCCTTTAAAGAAGCATCTTACTCCAATTTTATTTTTAATCTTTCTGTTTTTAAAGTTTGAGTTTTGAGTTTAGATGTTTTGTTAAGCCTCCCTCAAAACCTTTTTTTGGAAGCAGGCCATCTATAAATCCTAAATAAACAACTGCATCACTGTCCTTCCCCCAGCTGTCTTGGCGAGAGCGGAGTTCACGGCCGAGCTGGCAGGCCTCCCAATCAGTTGGGACCGTCAGAGCAAAGTGAATTTGTTAGTCTGAATTATCAGGTTTGCTCATCTGAAGTGGCCCGTGAGCAGGACAACTGCCAGATCTCTTCATGCTGTGCTTGGTTGGTTACCAGTAAAGTCACTTGTTTTTATTTCAATTCATCCACATACACGTTTGGGCAAGAAACTGTTTCCTTGGATTCCAGGTCACGTCCTCAGATGATGGGGCCCACGTTTGTGATGCTCAAGGCTTGGGGCAGAAGCCAAGAGGAACAAGAAAGAATCGTTTGTCCGTGGTGCTAGAATCTAGGTCCCTCCTGACCTGGGCAGGGGGACCATTGTAATGAGCAGAGCAGTGCAGGAGATAGGAGCAGGGTTTGGAGTGGGACAACCCAGGGTCAAATCCTGCTCCAAGCTGTGTGACCCTGGCAAGTTACTTACTCTCTCTGAGCCAATATCCTTTTCTCCTGGGTCATTTCTAATCCCACCCAGCGCCTTCGTGTGAGTGGGGAAGATATGACACTTCTGGGAAGATGTGACCCTGCACACAGCTTGGAAGAGGAGGTGGGCTGGACTTCAGCCCCCACTGCTAATTTGAGCCAATAACAGCATCTTCCCTTATGGGCTGGACTGAGTGGAAATGCTCAGACCGCACCTGATCCACAAAAGGTTTCCAATGCATGGCAGCAACAACTAGCAGACGGCTCATCTCTTTTCTGTCTCTAGTTCCAACTGGGCCCCTAAATGGTCATGTGTGATTGTAAACCACCCCTCAAAGTTAATTCAAATCAGAAAATTCAAAATTCAATGGAATAACTCACCAGAATATGTAAAATGAAAAAGACAGACAGTATAGTGTTTGCAAGGATGTCAACCAAATGGGACTCCTGCAGGCTGCTGGTGAGGATGTAAAACGGTCCAGCCACATGGAGATCAGTTTGCAGAATTGACTGACGTGGATAATTCACATGTCCCGTGACCCAGCTACACTTTTGCATTCCTCAGATTAGATGAAACTCACATGTATGTCCGCCAAAAGACGTGTACGGGAAGGTCCCTAGCAGCACTTTCTCATTATCCAGAAATTAGAAACTACTAAGTGCCCATCAACAGTAGAACAGAGAACCTCATTTGCTCCATTCGCTTAACGGAATGTCACACAGGAATGAAAACGAACGAACTACAGGTAAACACAACAACACGAGTGAACCCCACAAACATGCCATTGAGCGAAAGAGGCCAGGCCCACGAAGGCACATATTATACCATTGTGTTTACCTAACTTTCTAAAACAGGCAAGAGCAACCTGCAGATTGAGAATTCAGGGTGGTGGTTACCCTTGTGGGGAGGGGTGATGACTGGAGTGCGGCTGGGACACAAGAGGGCCTCTGGGGTCCGCAATGCTGTCTCTTGATCTATTCCAGGTGCAGTGTCTACTTTGTGAATATTGTTCTTATAATTTTGAGCCCTTTCTGCATGGGTGTCATACTTCAATAGAAAACTAAAAATAAATGCAATCCCATAAACAGGATCACATTTCCCCTGTGAACAAGGGGTTGCATGGACTGGGTTGACAGTGACTCCCCTTGCCACTCTGGTCTCAGCTGAAATGTCACCTTCTCAGAGGAGCCACCTCTGGAAACCTGTCCCAGAGTGGCCATCAAGATAGCTGCCCCCTGTGTAATTCTCCACAGGAGTGTTGTCACTGTTGGCTGGTTTCTCTTGTGAGATGCTTTCTTTGGTGAGTGGGTTGTCACTGGCTTGTTTGGCTCTGTTTGTTGACTCCTTGTCTGTGTGGCTTCCTGCTCCCTGCCCTGTTTCTAGAACAGTCCCTGGCACAGAGTAAGAGCTGAATGAGTACTTGTGAGTGTAGATGTTGAAAGGACTCGTCAGACATTTATCAACACAACAGGGGAGTGGAAATGTGCATGCCCAAGTCAGGTTCTGCAGCTGAGGGTGGCTGGCAGCTGGGAGGGCTGGGACCAGGGAAGGAAGGAAGGAAGAGGCCGGGTCAGAGTCCAACTAGCGAGCAGTGGGGGCAGCCAGGCTGGAGAAGAGGGTCCACTTGGGGCTTCCTAAGGGTGTGGAGCTGATTGGATGGGGTAGGGGTTGGGGTGAAAGGAGAAGCCAGGATCCAGTCCCAAGAAACCAGGAGATGTGGTGCCTCAAACTTGGGAGGGGCGAGGATGACCTCAGTTTCATGCCCGTCAGCTTCACAAGGCCAGCAGGACACTGCAGGGAGAGGTCCACATAGCCAGAGAGGCAGGCTCTGCAGACAGAGCGAGGCAGCAGGCACGGGCCTCTGAGCACACCTGCGAGGCACCCCCAGCAGATCCCCCAGCTGGGTAGCTGGGTGTGACGCTGTGTTTTCTGAGGTCTGGCAAACCAGTACAAAGTTTCCAGGGACCTGTCTCCTGAAGTGGCTTCTCCTGCAGGGATTGGGGGGAGGAGGGTGGAGGGGACCCAGCTCTAGGTCTCCTGAGGGGGACTTGAAGTGGGTTAGAGAGGAGGCTACACTGCAATCACCCCAGAGCTTCCAGAGCCTCAGTGGGTGCACACAGTGTGCCCAAGAGGACTGAAAATGTCAGGAAGGGGAGATTCCATCCCCACATGGCACGTGGATTGTCATGGGGCTCAAGAAGAGTAAGGAAGAATCATGGGTACGAGTGATGGGGACAAGGAGAAGTGCATTGCCTGCATTCTGTGTAGGTGGAAACTGTCAAGCACACAAAGAAGTGGGCATAAAAAACACCCACATACCTGCTGCCTAGAGCAACAGAGGTTAACGTTTTCACACTTGTTTCAGATTATTAAAAAGTGCTAATAAACAACAGAACACAGCAACAACCCTGTGAGGTAGGTACCCCCATTATACAGGTGAAAACACTGAGGCAGAGAGAACATCACCAGCCTGAGGTCCATGAATGAGAGCCCTGGCCCTGACCCAGCTGCCTCGTACCAGCTGCTTGACCATAGGCTCTTCCTGCCCCTCACTCAGACTCAGTTTCCTCATCTGTGGAGTGGGTGATATTAAGCATGTGTCTGGTGGAGTGGGCACAATGCTGAATTGGATGCCCTCCTAGGGTCTTGAGTAGCTCAGCTGGAATGCTCCAAGTTTCCAGGTTTCTATCCAGCAGCCAGCACAGTCTCTGTGGGCTGTGGCCAGGCCACCCACCAATACAGTATGGCCATGCTGGCTGGCCGCTGCTCTCGGATGTGGTCCCTTAACTGTGGCAGCCCAGCTAAATGCCATTTTACAGTTTCACATGTGTGGAGAACAGTAGGCAAAGGGAAGGTGATGGTGGTGGAGATGGTGGTGGTGATGATGGTAGTGATGGTGGTGGTGGTGGTGGTGGTGGTGATGATGGTGATGGTGATGGTGGTGGTGGTGGTGGTGGTGGTGGTGATGGTGGTGGTGGTGGTGATGGTGATGGTGGTNTTTCATGCCCGTCAGCTTCACAAGGCCAGCAGGACACTGCAGGGAGAGGTCCACATAGCCAAAGAGGCAGGCTCTGCAGACAGAGCGAGGCAGCAGGCACGGGCCTCTGAGCACACCTGCGAGGCACCCCCAGCAGATCCCCCAGCTGGGTGGCTGGGTGTGACGCTGTGTTTTCTGAGGTCTGGCAAACCAGTACAAAGTTTCCAGGGACCTGTCTCCTGAAGTGGCTTCTCCTGCAGGGATTGGGGGGAGGAGGGTGGAGGGGACCCAGCTCTAGGTCTCCTGAGGGGGACTTGAAGTGGGTTAGAGAGGAGGCTACACTGCAATCACCCCAGAGCTTCCAGAGCCTCAGTGGGTGCACACAGTGTGCCCAAGAGGACTGAAAATGTCAGGAAGGGGAGATTCCATCCCCACATGGCACGTGGATTGTCATGGGGCTCAAGAAGAGTAAGGAAGAATCATGGGTACGAGTGATGGGGACAAGGAGAAGTGCATTGCCTGCATTCTGTGTAGGTGGAAACTGTCAAGCACACAAAGAAGTGGGCATAAAAAACACCCACATACCTGCTGCCTAGAGCAACAGAGGTTAACGTTTTCACACTTGTTTCAGATTATTAAAAAGTGCTAATAAACAACAGAACACAGCAACAACCCTGTGAGGTAGGTACCCCCATTATACAGGTGAAAACACTGAGGCAGAGAGAACATCACCAGCCTGAGGTCCATGAATGAGAGCCCTGGCCCTGACCCAGCTGCCTCGTACCAGCTGCTTGACCATAGGCTCTTCCTGCCCCTCACTCAGACTCAGTTTCCTCATCTGTGGAGTGGGTGATATTAAGCATGTGTCTGGTGGAGTGGGCACAATGCTGAATTGGATGCCCTCCTAGGGTCTTGAGTAGCTCAGCTGGAATGCTCCAAGTTTCCAGGTTTCTATCCAGCAGCCAGCACAGTCTCTGTGGGCTGTGGCCAGGCCACCCACCAATACAGTATGGCCATGCTGGCTGGCCGCTGCTCTCGGATGTGGTCCCTTAACTGTGGCAGCCCAGCTAAATGCCATTTTACAGTTTCACATGTGTGGAGAACAGTAGGCAAAGGGAAGGTGATGGTGGTGGAGATGGTGGTGGTGATGATGGTAGTGATGGTGGTGGTGGTGGTGGTGGTGGTGATGATGGTGATGGTGATGGTGGTGGTGGTGGTGGTGATGGTGGTGGTTGTGGTGGTGGTGCTGGTGGTGATGATTCAACATCTGATTTGTTCTCACTCTGAACCAGGAACACTTCTAAGCCCTCCACATATTAACTCATTTAATCTTCACAACACTCCTATGAGGTTAAAAATGGTCATAAACACCCTTTTACATGTGAGAGAATCAGAACAGACAGGTTAACTAGCTTGCCCAAGGTCACACAGCTAGTAAGTGATGGAGCTGGGACATAAACCCAGGCAACTCAGTGCCTACATGCGTGCTCAATCCAGACAGTCAGCAGCCACCAGAGACAGTGCTGAAGCAGGACGGTGGGACATTTGTGATTTACCCAGTGAAAAGAGGAGGCTACAAAAATAGAGCATAATCCTGTCTGCATTTAACACAAAACAGAAGAGTGTAAGTATGGAAGGGCAAGTAAAAATTCCAGAAGTAAATAGAGCAAATATTTATCCTCATAGCATTCTGCATCCAGTGAGAGGGGAAGGTTGGATTTGAGGCAATTTTTAACCTTTTCCTGGGTGCTGTTCTTTCTTTCCAAATCTAGGATCGAGAATAATAAAAGTTAAAGGAAGGAGCATTCTGATGAGGAACTGTGGGTAGCTGGAGAAATGCTTAAAGCATGACATTGAAGGTGCGCTCCCCAGAGCTGATGGCAGGGACTGGAAGGTCACAGCTGGGCAAAGCTGGGAGGATGAGTCCACCTGACATCCCGGAACTCACACCCCGGCTCTGGCTGAGGATGCGTGGGCAGACGCAGTGGCAGGTCTCCATGCACATCTGATTCTAGGTGGGTGTCATGTGTCAGGTGCACCAGGCTCAGCCACCGACATCAGGCCTGCACAATCAGATACCGAGCGCACCAGACTATTTATACCCCCTTGGAATGTCACCAGGCCAGCCAGGAAGCAGGGACCTTTGCGAATCATCTTGGCCCAGGGCTCCCATGAGGGCCCTGCTCAGGGTTATCAGCAGCCCACTCCGCAGATAAGGAGCTCAGCTTGGCCCCACTAATGGTATTATTTTAGGGATCACTCAGAAGACAGGCCGGGATGGGGCCCAGGTCATCCGTCATCCTTTCCTTCATCAGCACACCAAACAAACGTTCCACAAAGACCAGTGCTTGCTTGGATGGCTGGAAAGGCTCCAACGAGCCGGAAAATCATCCTCCCCCAAGGTAGCTGGGAAAGGAGTTTGCTCAGAACTGCTATTTCCATCCCCCACACAGCACCTCTGGGTGACCCACCTGCCCACCCACTGGCCAAGGTGACCTTGCAGGGTGGAAGGGCAAAGCCATTGCTGTCTGACTCTGGGCTGGAGGGAACGTATAAGATGACTTACGCTAAAACCTCCTAAAATAGAGAGATCCCAGATCTGGATTTGGTTAGAAAGGTTCAGAGCTCAAATATGTAATTTCTCTGCTGGCTTTAGCAATTGAAACCATTTTAATCCAACATTTCTATAACTTAATTAAGTTGGATATGCACCATCAAGGGTCAAGTACAAGGGTATGGACCTCTGAGCAAATTGTGGCCAAAATCTCCACCCTGTGCCCACCTCCACTTTCACCTCCGCACTCCCCATACACCCCCACCCTCATCTACACATAAACTTTTCTTGAGAATTATTTAGTCTGTTATTCAGTGGCTTGCTTGTGACATTAAACAATGACGTGAGTTCGGACGAACACACATTTAAGGTCAAAGTCATCGTTCTTAACTTCCCCCAGCCACTTCCTTTCCTAAAACAAAGAAAGCAGAGGAGACAGCTACACGGGATATGCGTGATGGTCAGTGGGAAAGGCCACTGTCCCATTGACGCACACTCCTGGGCACGCCTGAGAAAACTTGTCATGGATGATCCCAAAATGCTGCCCAGCACTGTCAAAGGAGTCGATCAGATGGAAGCTGACCTGTAAGCCCCCAACTGTAACCTTGATCTGAAATGGGGAGGCCCAGAAGACCAGTGTTAAGGCCCTTTCCAAGGTCCCTGGGCTGTTAGAGGCAGAGCCCACATCTCCTGATTCCCAGCCTGGTAATAATAATAGTGACACTTATTCATCAAAACAAGTCACGTAAGCTCCACTCTGTGCCAAGCCCTGTGCTGGGCACTAGGGACAGTACAGTGACAAAAACAGACAAAAGTCCCTGCCCTCCAGAGATTGGGCCTGACAAGCCACATTCCAAAAAGCATTTCGTTTGTTGGACAACATAAGCTTTAAGGAGAGAGAAGTGTGAGAGGACAGGGAGGGTCTGGGAGGAGACCACAGTTACCCACAGGGGTCAGAGCAGGAGTCGTGGATGAGGTGGCTCTGGCAAAGACCTTGGGAGCTGAGGGAGCAGCCCTGCAGCTATCTGCAGGGACAGCATTTCTGGCACAGGGCAGAGCCAGTGCAAATTGATTCGTGCTCCTAATCAATTGGCTGTAAATCGGAGATTTGCACAATCCCTTCCTCAGGTTTGGTCATTTGCTGGAACAGCTCACACAACTCAGAAAGTCACTTTACTTACGTTTACTGGCTCATTACACAGGGGCCCTGAGGCAGGAGTGCCCTGGAGAGTGGAGAACACAGGGGTGATGAACTCAGAAGTTCTCAGAGTGTGGAGAACTCAGGCGATGGCTGAGTATGCGAGAGAGAAAGGAAGGGGGTGGGGGTGCAGTAGGTGGAATAACAGTCCTTCCAAGACATTCATGCCTAATCCTTGAAACTGTCATGTCACCTTACCAAAGATGACACATTACCTTGTAGGAATGGTTTACACTCATGACACTTCACTTTTTTGCCTTTTTTTTTTGGCAGCTGGTCAGTATGGGGATCCGAACCCATGACCTTGATGTTATCAACACTGCGCTCTAATTACCTGAACTAACCAGCCAGCCCCCACAACACCTGTCACACCAAATGTGGGGGGTGTTTTCTCATACCAACTAATTCTCCAACTCTCTGGACATCAACTGGGTGTCCTACCATTCGATTCAATTCTGACGTGAACTTTCCACAGTTAGCACAGACCCCACAGGTTAAGGGATCAGTCCCACCAGACTGCCCCCAATTCAGAGGCCAATCACAAGTCCCATGTCACCATTCGTGCTCCTAATCAATTGGCTGTAAATCAGGGATTTGCACAATCCCTTCCTCAGGTTTGGTCATTTTCTGGAACAGCTCACACAACTCAGAAAGTCACTTTACTTACGTTTACTGGCTCATTACACAGGAGACAACTCAGGACCAGCCACGTAGAAGAGACGCATAGCGCAAGGTGTGGAGGAAGGGTGCGGAGTTCCGTGCCCTATCCAGGTGTATTATCCCCCAGACCTCAAGTAGTCACAGCCCGGAAGCTCTACAAACCCTGCCTTTCAGGGTTCTTGTGGAGGTGCCCTTATGTAATCATGATGATTAAATCATTGGCCTTTAGAGATTAAGTCAACCTCCAGCCCCTCTCCCCTTCCTGGAAGTCCAGGGTGGGGCTGAAAAGTTCCAACCTTCTAATCACAGGGTTGGTTCCATTGGCCATTCGAGTCACCTAATTAGCATAAATTTGGGTATGGTTGCAAGGGAGTTGTTATGAATGACAAAAGATGCTCCCTATCACCCCTATCAGAAAAATTCCAAGGGTTTTAGAAGCTCTGTGCCAGAAACTGGGGACAAAGACCAAATGTTTATTTTTTGTTATATCACGTCTTGCAAAAAAAGACTTTGCAGGTGTGATGAAGTTAAGGGTCTTGAAACGGGGAGATTATCCTGAATTATGTTGGTGGGCCCAATGTCATCCCAGGGTCCCTGTAAGAGGGCCAGAGAGAGATGTGAGGGGGGCTCTGAGAGATAGATGCCACACCACTGGCTTTGAAGATGGAGGAAGGGGCCACAAGCCAAAGGATGCAGGGGCCTCTGGAAGCTGGAAAAGCCAAAGTGCCCCAGAGCCTCCAGAAGGAACCAGCTCTTTTTAGACTTCTGACTATAAGAGAATAAGTCTGTGTCATTTTAAGGCCTTGTTTATGGTCAGTTGCTGCAACATTCATCATAAACTAATACTGGGGTTGAGGGCCATAGAGAAGAGGCCAGGGTGTGGGACAGATCTTGTAGGGCTTCTCTGGCTATTTTACTCTGAGCAAAGTGGGAGCCTTCAGAGGGCTTTGTACAGAGGACTCCAGTTTAATAGGGTTGCTCTGGCTGCTGCAATAGGCCAGGCTCTGTAATAAGTACTCTATTTACATCATCTATGTAGTGCTCCCAACAAGCCTAAGAGGTATTATTACTGTGCCCATTTTACAGAAGAGGAAACTGAGGCTTCAAGAAGCTACGTGGTGTGCCCAAGGTCACTCAGCTCACAAGAGTCTTCAAATTCTTCCTTTAATAGGACATATAGGGTCCTTTGTACAGTGGCCCTAATTGCTGTAGGAGTTTTTCTTCAACTATCCCTTAAAATAAGTTTCTAGCTCTCCACTCTCCCCTTCCCTGCCTCCTGCAGATCCCAGAGAAGCAGGCGAGGCCAGACAGCAGACTCACGATCCTGGCAGCCTGGATATCCATGGGGTCTCCAGGAGGTGGGATGGGGGCCACAGCCCCAGCTCCTTCACTTATTCAAGGATCCTTATGTGAGTTTTCTCTATCTTCAAAACTCGCCCCTTAGCTCCAGGCTCCAGCTCAGTGGCCTGCTTTCAGTTTCTCTAATTCAGCTCTCATCTGGGAGCGACTGTGCCCTGCAGGGAACATGTGGCAATATCTGGGGACATTAGGGGTCCTTACACATTGGGGCATCTGTACACTCTGCTTTACAAGCCTTTCTTTGCTCAATGTCCCCGTGCCCTTTCTTATCCCCCTCAATTGGCCCTAAGTTGAGTGGGTTCTGTTTCCTTCTGGGACCCTTCGTTAATCTTCTACCCAGGATTTGCCATGTTCTGACCTTCTTATTTATTTACTCGCCTGTTTTCCCTCCACTGCTGGATGTACCATCCAGGAGCATGGGCCTCATCTCCTTGCTGTCCCCAGCATGCCCCCGTGCCTAGAGCACCTCCTGCCACTCGTAGGTGCACAAAATAAACTGCTCTATCCATTGGGCACAGAACCAGCTACAGAATCCGCAGGGCCCATGGCAACGTGAAAATGTGGGGCCCTTATCCAAAAGTTATCAATAAATAATAAATTCAAGACGTCAACAGCAGAGCATGAAACCAAACTCGGGGCTCTTCTGAGCATGGACCCCCACCCTTCCACCCCACCCACCTTCCTGTGGCTGCCCGGGCCACCCCGGCAGCCCATAGTTTGTACCCATCTTGCAAACTTGCAGTTGTGGACACACCTCAGTCCTCCGAGCCACTTAAAGTGGGATCAGCTCTGAGCCTTGCTCTCTGCAGAATCAGGGGCCTGCCACCTAGCCCCACCTGGCTCATCCGCCCATGAGGGCTGTGTCCAGGAGTGGTGAGGGAAGCGTGTGAGCCAGTGAAGGAAGCTGGGCTGTTCCAGCCAGGTGCACACTGCCTCCGTCCAAACAGCTGTCGCAACTCCAAAGCTTTTGAGGGCTGTGTCCAGGAGTGGTGAGGGAAGCGTGTGAGCCAGTGAAGGAAGCCGGGCTGTTCCAGCCAGGTGCACACTGCCTCCGTCCAAACAGCTGTCGCAACTCCAAAGCTTTGGAGAGTTCTGTGTTTTCCCTCTTCTATTTTTATTTCCTCAAATCTAAGACCAAGAGAGGCCAGCGCCAGAGTCTCGAAGGGGTCTGAGCCAGAAGGAATTGATCCACAGGCCAAAGGGAAAAAATGTCTAAAAGAGGTCACTGTGAGTATCTTTGGCAGGGATGGATGGACTCCGACCTGAGTGTGGGGCTGGGGCCTGGCAAGGGCTGGGTCCTGCGAGACAGAGTCTATTCTGCCATCAAACGCCCCCCAACCTGGGGCTGGCTGGGCTGACCCCACATTGCTCCACTCTGGAGGTGCTATTTCCATTGACGCTTGTGTGAACAGCGCCCCCTGGAGTTGTGCAGGCCCAGTCCAGGCAAAATCACTAATGTCCAGCAAACATCTAATGGTGGCCATTTCCACCTCCCTGGGCCTCCCTCTGCAGTGGGAAGGGCAGTCAGTTAGTATGTGTGGCTCTCAGGCTTGTTGTGAGGATTCCATGAGCTCAAAGCACTTTTGGTGCCCTGGGCAGGATCTTTGGCTCAGAGGGAGCATATGCTGTGTTTTGCCAAGACTCAGCCAGATCATCCTGTCATCCTTCCCAGGCACATATAGGAGTAGCTGGAGTGATGAGTGACTTCCTTAAGAATTGGGGGACTGTAGGTAATGATTCCAGGCACACAAGACTTAAAATTCAAATTGCTTAGCTCACTTGGTGGGCTGGGGATTCTTAGTGGGAGGACCCCTGGGTTCAGCTGTAGTCCCTATGCTATTGTGTGCCTACTGTATGCCAGGTGCTTCATTGTCACTATGCATTGTCACTACCACCTCCATAGCCCGCGGTGTATCTGCATCTTATGTACTGTGGGAAGCAGAATTCTAACGAGACCCCCAGGACTTCTGTGTCATCTCCTCCCCCAAGTGGATATGGTGAGTACCACTTCCAAAGGGGAAGCGATTTTGCAGATGTAATTAATGTCCCTAATCATTGACTTTGAGTTAATCAAAGGGAGATTATCTTGGATGAGTCTGACCTAATTAGGTGAATCCATAAAAGAAGTAAAAGAGATTCTCTCACTGGCTTTGAAGAATTAGCTGCCAGGTTGTGAGAGGACCACACGGAAAAGACCTGAAGAAGCCTCTAGGAGCTGAGAATGATCTGGGGCCAACAGCCAACAAGAAAATGGGGGCCTCAGTCCTACAACTGCAAGAAACTGAGTTTGGCCAAAACCTCAATGAACTTGGAAGAGGACTCTGAGCTCCAGATGAGAATGCAGCCACTGACTCCTTGCTTTTGGCTTTGTGAGATCCTGAGCACAGAACCCAGCTAGGCCAAGCCCTGGACTCCTGGCCCATGGAAATTGTGAGATCATAAATGGATGATGATTTAAGCCACAAGTGTGTGGCAATTGTCATGCAGCATAGAAAACTATACAGATAGCTAATTGCTGATCACTAGCATCCGTAAAATTCTGATGGTAATAGGACCTTGACTTCTGATTTTTGGCTGTTGCCACCCAGAATAAAAGACTATATAGTTCCCAGTCTCCCTTGCTACTGGGTGTGGACATGTGACTGTATTTTTGCCAAATGAAAGGTTAAAGGACATTTTGTGTCTGGTCTTTGTGATGGTTACTTAAGGGGCGCATATAGCTTAGAATATAGATATGATGGCTGGTGCTCCAGCAGCTATTTTGGACCATGAGGTGAATTATGAAGATGGAAGCCATGAATTAGGAGATGGCAGAACTGAAAGATTGGAAAAGCCTAGATCCTCAATGGCAAGAAGAGCTACCATCCTGACCTCAGATGGCTAACCTTCCAACTTCTTTCAAATGAGAGGGAAACTTTTACCTTCTTTAAGCCACTGTTACTCTGGTTCTCTTTTTTCTGCAGCTGATCTTAAATATCCTAAATAAGAGTGGGCTGCACACCCATCTCACAAATGAAGAAACTGAGGCACAGAGAGGGTAGTAAGTTGCCCAAGGCAGAAGTTCCGCAGCTAAGTAACTGGGCTGGGCTTTGAGCTGGAGCCCATCCCAGGTCCCTCTGCCCAGCAACAGTGGGCTGCACACCCATCTCACAAATGAAGAAACTGAGGCACAGAGAGGGTAGTAAGTTGCCCAAGGCAGAAGTTCTGCAGCTAAGTAACTGGGCTGGGCTTTGAGCTGGAGCCCATCCCAGGTCCCTCTGCCCAGCAAGTGCTGCCTCTAGTTCTGTGGCATGAGAATTCACCTCCAGCCCACATAAATATTTGTAAAAAGGCAACAGATGTCTTTTGCAGGGGAAGTGAGTGATTGTCCTCTCAGCCACCTCCACACATGAACTTGACCAGAAGACACTTCCAACCCCAAACCCCAGCAGAGAGGGCTTGAGTGCTCACCCCACTGCCAGCCTCCCAGAGCTGCCTCCCAGCAGGAGGAGGAGGAGGAGGCTTGACTGGGGCAAGATGGGATTAAAATGCTACTTCCTCCTTGAGGCCCTTCCTATGCCTCTCACCCCGCCAACCTTGTCTTCTCCTGGTCCTGGCACTTGCTATGTATGTCCCCCACCGCAATTTGGATGAAACCAAAAGTCCCCCTGTGCCCTCAAAGCCATGCACAATTAGCCTCCCCCGTACCTTGCTGACCTCATTCCTACCCAACTCACTCTGCTCCAGCCACGTGGGCTTCTCACTGATCCTCCCACCTTCCGAGCAAGCACACCTCAGGGCCTTTGCACATGAATGCTCTTCCTCCAGTACCTGTTGCTTTCACGGGCCTGCTCCATCCTTCATCCTTCAGGTCTCAGCTGAAAGGGCCCTCCTGGGAGCCTGCCCCCTACCACCCTGTCCAAAATGCGTGGCCACCATCCTCCCCTTCCTGCTTCCCCTTGCTCACTGTGGCTTCCTGGCCCACATCATTCCTTGGCATGAAATTGCTCATCATCAGGCTTGGCTTCTCCATTAAACACAGTAGACACAGTGCCTAGGGCCCATGGTACTTTTAGGGGCTCACAAAAATATTTTCATATCTTTTAAACTCAGAAGAAAATAAATGAATATAATTCAGCCTGGTTTACACTTATCATTATACCAACACAGTCATAAAATACTTTTTATTATTTATTTTTGTATGCAGGAGAGGCTCACGACAGTCACAGTGTGGTGCTGCTGACCCTTTCTTTGCTGAGATGCCCAGCACTCAGTGGACACACAATGAATTAGTGAATGAGCACATGAATACTGAGCACTTTTGACCAAAGAGGAAGCTCGCAGTGCCCTCAGAGCATTCCCGGCCCCTAGAAAGGGCATCCCTGTTTGGCCACCTTCAGCCGTGGTCATCCTTAGTTAAGGTCTCACTGCTCCGAGGGTGGATCCTGGCCTAGAGTCTCTGCACCACCTCCAGCCCAGCTCGTGAAGGATGACACCAGCAAGGCACAGGAGAAGTGTCACAATTGGGGGCAAACTGAGGTTGGGTTCCAGCAGCTCCTTCTCCCACCATGGGAGCTACAGAGCTCACACTGCTCAGTGGAGATGGTGGTGGTGACACTAGCCAGGGGCAGTGTAAGAACCAACTGAGTCTGGATAGATAAGCTCTGTTAGGACCCAAAACCCCATGGTGGGAAAGAGGGACAAGGCCTTGGGAGAATGACATGTAACCTCATGGTAGAGGGCTGGATGGTGGCCCCCCAAAAGATATATCCACGTCCTAATCCCTGGAACCTGTGAATGTGACCTTGCTTGCAAAAAGGGCCTTTGCAGATGTTATTGAGGATCTAGAGGTGAGAAGGTCATCCTGGTTATCCGGGTGGACCTTAAATCTAATGACAATTGTTCTTATCCAAGACACACAAAGGAAAGATGGAGAAATCCAGATAAGGACACAGGCAGAGACTAGAGCAATGCGGCCACAAGCCAAGAGGCGCCTGGCGCCACCAGAAGCTGGAAGAGGCCAGGAAGGGTCCTCCCCCACAGCCTCTGAGGGAGCACAGTCCTGCCGACACCTTGATTGTGAACGTCTGGTCTCCAGAAGTGGGAGAATAAATTTCTGTTCTGTTAAGCCACCAGTTTGTAGTAATTCGTTACAGCAGCCCCAGGAAACTCAGACATTCACCTTCTCCAAAAGATATGAATAAAAGGAGGCTCTCAAAATGCAGGTGTGAGAATCTCCCACGTGGAGGGCCTCGTGGCCACTGCTAACCCTCCCAGTCACCCGGTGAGGCCCATACACTGTTGTCACCAGGCTATGGAGGAGGAGACTGGGCAGGCACTGTGACTGCACAAGGTGCATGGTATGGCAGGTCAGGCCATCAGCCCAGTCGTGGGGGAAACCTGAGAGTCAAGCGCCCTGCCCGCAGTGGAGGCCCTCACGTGGCTTGGAAGTAGGAGGGACACCCAAGCCCTATGTATGCAGCTCAGGGACTCAGCTTGGATTCAGGGACTGACATACGGGTTTGGGGAAGGGCATTTGGAGGGTCAGAGCTGCGGGCCAGGCATTCCCACGTTTCATGAGCAGCCCCGGGAGAGCCCAACTAGGGTGAGCCTGGAGCTGGGGTTCAAATTCTAGCTCCAGCAACGATTAGCTTGGGGACTTTGAGTGAATTCTTTCACCTCTCTGTGCTTGACAGTGAGCAGGATTGGGAGGAGAGGCAAAGAGAAAATGTTCCATGGTGAAAATGAGCAAGAAAGGTGGAAACCAGGAGTGGGATCCCCATACTGGCCAGCCACTGGGGAAAGAAAAAAAATAAGACTGTTTGTGGCACTGCAGCCACAAACACATGCCTACAGGGGCCAAGTGGGTGATGTGGGCCAGCAGTGAACGAAAGAACATTTTTCTTCCTGGGGGTCGTGGCTTTCCCAGTGTAGCTATTACTTTCCTATTCTTAATAGGGACATGGGTGCAAATAAAAAGGTATCTACAATTTTAAAAACGGCAGCTGACATTTGCCCTCTGTAAGAGAGACAATAGGGAACAGTGGAGACTGCAGCATGGGCTGCCCCCTGCTGCAGGCAAGAGCTGCTACGCAGGAATGGGGCCCAGGGTGGCCAGATCTGCCGATTTCTCAAGAGAAGCCAGATTTGGGGATGTTTTCCACCCCAATCTGATTTTCAAAACCATGTTGGCAATGAATGTGCATATTAAAAATTGTATAAACACCATGCAGGAGGACTAAGACACGTCTACAGGCCGCATCTGGACCTCAGGTTTGTGGCTCTGGTCTCCAGCCTGGAAAACAGAACAAAAGCTAAATTGCACGTCAGGACGTTGACAGGAGGGTTTGGAAATCACAGGGGGCTGGAACTTGTTAGGAGCGGCTGCTTCGTTTGAGGCAATAGTGGAAGAGTTAGCAGCCTGTCCAAGTATCGGGCTGGGATTCTAACAACATCCATCAGGTGACCTTAGTGTGCACTTCAAAGTGAAGAGCAACCCAAAATGCCTCTCCACGCTGTGCAGCTGAGCATGGCTCCGTATGCAGTGAAGCACTGGGCCCCCGGCCTTCACCAGACCTGCCGTGGACCATCCACATTTAGAGCTGGACCCTAACAGCAGCCCCCAAACCGCCAGGATGATTTGCACTGGACAGTGTCAGCTCTGGAGCTGATGCTGCTTTAAAGTTTTGGGTGTACACCCCCCACCCTTTTTTTTCTCTCTTGTTCCTCTATTTTATTGGGATGACTAAATCTTTCAACTATGTTAGCAGTAAACACAGCTAATTTACCCCCTGCCTCTTTGAAACAGCTGCTGACAGCTGCACTGTAATTCAATCAAGGATCTTTGTAGTCGAGCCTACCAAATTCACATTTGTTTTTAGGTTCCATCTCTCCTGCTTGGAGCCCCACACAGCTGCACCAAATATTGACGAGCGCCCATTTGTCCCCAAGGCCTGGATGATAAACAGGGTGTTAATGGTAGAGGCCAAGGCAGAGTTCTTAGAGGACTGAGAGAAGTCTGATGTCCAGGAGTTGAGAGAAAAAACAACACACACAGGCCCATGAACCAGAACCAAATGTCTCCTTTTATTGCAAAGTCAAAACCCTCTTTATTTTGTCTATTTATACAGAGTTTTCACTAAGGACTGCTCTATGTAACAGCCATGGGTACATTGGTCCAACCATTAATAAATAGTCTTAAATAAGAAAATAAACGGGTTGAAGGAAAGTGAGCTCATCGTCCTGAACAGGAAATTAAAAGAAGTTTTAAAAAGAGCTTCGAATGGAAATAAATAATTTCTTTGTTTTGTAACAACTATTTACAATGTTTAAATGTACAAATGGTGCTAGCCAGAGTCTGCTGGGGGCATTAAGCAGTGAGAAAACTTGCACCAAGAGGAAGTCACACAATAAGCCCCAGATCTGCCAACAAACAAAATAAAATGTAGCCAAAAAAGAACTGCCCCCAATGATTAGGCAGAGTAAAGGCTGTAGCCTAAGCTATTGAAGAAGAAAAAATAAAAGAAAAAAAAACAGAGCCCCAATGTTTCCAGGAACCAACTAAATCGAGATGGAGAAACAGTTCCTCACTGGAGCAGATTACACAAGGCACATGTCTTGCCTGGATAACCTTCCTCTTTCTGTAGATGCAGGAAATGTTCCCAGGCAGCCCAGCCTTCCCCAAGGCTTTGTGTTTGCAGCTGAAGGATGGGTGCACACCATTTACGGGACCCACTGGCCAAGGCTTGGGGGGCTTACACCAACAACCACATTAGAAATGCCACCTCCAAGTTAGAATACTTGGTTAGGATGTTACCCTCAAAAGGGCTTCTAGATCCTTCCATTTGTGATTCAAGTCCAACACACCCTGCACCCATCAGACCTCACACTGTGCCGTCTCTCTCCCTTACTTCAAGGAGCCAATTTGTTTGCAGAGCCCTCTAACAGGGGTCTGTAAATGAAAAGACACAGCCAGCTTCAGAATGCTGCTCTAGATGAAAAACGGACTCTCACCCTGTTTACCCCACTCCTACTGAGAACTGGTTTCCCTGGTGCTTCTGAACATCAGGGGTGAGATGCAAGTTCCGTCCTATCTGCTGTCCTTGTCCACTCTACAATTTCACATTGATTTCCTACCACTGGGGAGAGCTGGAAAACCAGTTGCTAATGTCTACTTTCACATTCCTATTTTAATTCCTGCCACCTCACACCCAGCTGAATGAAAAAAACATATTTTTTCTTCAAAGTCAACACATTCCCCCTCCTCTGAGCAGACACTGACCCTTTCCCCGTCCCTCCAAATCTTGGATTTGGACAAATCTAGGTATACACCAGGCCTCTGCTAAGCCTCAGAATGAAACCTGAATGGAATAGAGGGGCCTCCGGCCACAGCTTCTGTTCATGAAATCAGAATAAACCAAGAAATGGGGATAAATTGTTAGGAAAATATATCTATCACATCCTAACCATTTTCATTCATTGGTTTTATTATGACATTTATTACAGGAACTTCCGCGTCAGTTTTCCTTTAGCACAGACACAAATGTGCCCACCCTCGCCACGCCCCCTTCCTCCCACTGCTGGGTGGCCTGGCTGACGACACTCCTAATTACCTTTGGAAACAAGTCAGTGCATGGCCAAGATTTCACAGCCAATGATCGTGGCTGGGCAATTTTTCTTTATATATATATTTTCCTGCTAGACTTTGCCTGCAGCAGCTTGTAGGATCTTGTCCATAGGAGGCCACTGGCAAAAACCTTGTCAAAATGGCTGGGCAATTTTTCTTTATATATATATTTTCCTGCTAGATTTTGCCTGCAGCAGCTTGTAGGATCTTGTCCATAGGAGGCCACTGGCAAAAACCTTGTCAAAAGCCATTTGCTGCTCAAATTCCTTAATACTCTCACACCTTTCAAGTTGGGGAGGTAGGGCTGGGAAGGTCCCACAAAAGGTGGTTGGTCTGCTGGCTTCTTGTCAAGGTGGGCAGCGGGAGACTTTGGGCAGTGAGAGACCAAGGATCCAGAAAAACTGGCCCCAAAGGGTCTGAATTCCAGGAAGGGCTAGTGGCAGCCACAGGCCCGGACCACCATGTTTCTGTATTTCTTCAGGATGACATTGGAGCTGTCGTCGAAGTAGAGGACAGAGATTGCATTGAGCTGGGTGGGGGCACAGCAGGGCTTGGGCACCGTTTCCGGGTTGATGAAGTGGACCTGGAAGACACAAGGAAACACTAACTGTGGTGAGAAGCAGGTAAGTCCCTTTTGTCTGGCCTCCTTATTTCCATAAGGAACATCTACTGCCTGGGCAAAATGACCGTGAGTGGCATTTACTGAGCACTCCCTGTTCTAAGCACTTTCCATGGACTAACCCAGTTCTGAGATTGTCCCTGTTTTACATGTGAGGGAACCAAAGTATAGAGTTTTTATAGCTTACAGGTGGTAACTCAGTCACCAGATCAAACATCTGGGACGAGATAACTCTTTGTTGTGGGGACCATCCTGTGCATTGTAGAATGCTGACCAGTATCCCTGGCCGCTCCCCACTAGATGTGCTCCGTCTTGCTCATGGACATCTATGCACCTTACAGAGGATGGGGCACGTGGGGGGTGCAGGGGACGGTGAGGGGAGAGGAACAAACTCAAATGCCTGCAGGCACCGCATGAGTACCACTGATGAGCTAAGTAGGCCGGGAATAAGACAATAGGGAATAGTGGGGACTGAGGCAACCAAAAATGTCTCCAGACATTGTCAAATGTCCCCTGGGAGGGGCAAAACTGCCCCAAATTGAGAATCACTGGGCTAGACCAGGGGATGACCTGCAGACCAAATCCTGCCCCACTCTGTTTTTGTGAATAAAGTTTTGTTAGAACACAACCACACCCATTCACTTGCATATTGTCTACACGGCTTTTGCACTACAGGAGCAGAGTTGAGTGGTTACCATGGAGGCCATCTGACCTGCAAGGTCAAAAATATTTACTATCTGGCCTTTTTTAGAAAAAGGTTGCTGAACCTGTCCTGTCCAACAGGAATATAAATCACATGCGTAATTTGAAATTTTTAGTAGCCACATCTAAAAAGGTGAAAGGAAACAGGTGAAATTAAATAATACATTTCACATAGCCCAGTATTTCTAAAATATTATCATTATGGCATATACTTAACAGAAAAATCATTAATGAGATATTTTATACTTTTTTTTGGTACTAAGTCTTCAAAAACCGGTGTGTATTTTATTCTTACAAAACGTTTCAATTCAGACCGGCCACATTTCAAGTGCTCAAGAACTACATGTAAAAGCGGTTACCGTATCGGATTGTGCAGGTCTAGACTCTACTGCCTCCTGGGCAACAAAAGTACGAGAAAAGGGATTTGTACAAACACTTGGCTGGACCTCAGTGGGAAAGGAGAAGGCTCGCAGAGAATGAACGGAGAAGCCAGCCAGTGGGCCAGTGTTTCTGCTCCTTCCTGGGTATCTGTGCCCTTTTCAGAGGATAAGGGCCAGGGACAAAAACCTCAAATGCCTGCAGGCACCACACAAGTGCTACCGACAAGCAAAGTAAGGCAGAGTAACCCAGTAGGGAATAGTGGGGACTGAGGCAAACTAAAGGGAGAGGCCACCACTTGGTCTAGCTGATCAAAGTTGAAGGAGACCAGTGACATCAGATGTGCCGAGTGTTTAGGACAGGCCAGAGGTTTGGCTGTGCTGTTGTGTTTTTAATGTGAAATTTCCAGGTTTCCAGCACACTGTGTGTGCCAAGCAAAAACATCAGTCCCTTACCCTCTGTGCACAGCCTTTAGGCTATAACATCTGACATAGGACGGCAAGCTTTTTATGTGTTTTATGATGGACAATTTCAAACCCTTACGCATTGATACCCTCCCCCACCTGTTCCCTCTTGAATAATTTTAAAGCAAATTCCAGATATCAGCTCATTTTCCTTCTAAGTATTTCACAGGGGCCCCCTTTTAAGCATGACCACAATAGCATCATCTCACAATAACTGGAGAATTCATTTCGATCCTGGAGATCTCTGGTGAAATGCTGACTGAAGAAGGTTCTCATAAGGCAGTCGGGCTCCTGCTCCACAGGCCATGAAGGCAGGGGTTGGGGGAGGATAGTGATGTGCTCCTGGCAGCTGGGGAGACATGTCTGTCTCCTTCCACGGTCCTCAGAGCAGGTCCTTATGGGAGACGGTGGCACAGCAGAACATGTCCAGGCCAAGGAACAGGCTGGGAAGACTTTCTATTTCCAGTCTAGGGACCTTCAATCCTGAATAGGGCTTTGGAGTTTACAACCAGGGGAAGGAAGGGTGGCACAGCAGAACATGTCCAGGCCAAGGAACAGGCTGGGAAGACTTTCTGCTTCCAGTCTAGGGACCTTCAATCCTGAATAGGGCTTTGGAGTTTACAACCAGGGGAAGGAAGGGCTTTGGAAAAGCAATCATTAAAAAAAAAAAGAAAAAAAAAAGCCCTTTCCCTCAAAGGGCAAGCCTAGACCAAATGAAAGGATTAGATGAGCTTTTTCTTCAGGACTTACATGGGGCAGGGACAGAGTGCTAAAGCTCCGTGACAAAGAGAACTGCTGGACAGAGGGAGCAGTCCTGGTAGTGAGCCCCCTGTCATCAGAAGCGTTCAAGCCAGGGTAGGCACAGTTGTCAGGAAAGGCCCAGATAACATACAGGGCAGGGAACAAGATGACCAAGGTCCCTGAACCTCGGATTCTAAGCTAAGGGACAAAGTCCCTAACTCTTATCACTACGGTTGTTGGTGGACTAGTAACAATATCTACACTCATCGCTATGTGCCGGGGGCCGAGTTAAGAGCATTAATCTCATTATCACACTGAATCTTCCCAGTGACTCCTTAGAAGTTCAACCTGAAATAGCCGCCCTGCTCCCCACCCATCTCCCTAGACTATTATCCTGTTCGCCATCCTCCTAGCACTTGCCCCGCTCTCTGAAACTTCCTCATCTGCTTCACTGTTTCCTCCACTGGAACATGAAGCCCCAAGGCCAGGAACACATCTGTGCTGTTCCATGCAGTGTTCAGCTCCCCATGCAGGGTCTGCATGCAGCAGGCGCTCAATCAACACAATGAACACCCTTGAATGACTGAACTGCAAAGTTCAAGGCTAGGAGAGGCAGACGGGAGCTCTGCAAGGGGATTGTGGCACCGACAAGCCTGTACACAGCTCTGTCTAAACGGTGGAGGGGATTTATGCTCCCAACCGAGAGCCACGGTCCTGCTGTTAGGCACAGTAGCCGGCATTATAATACTTTCAGGAGCCCACAAAACTGTTTTAATTATTTCTAAAATTAGATGAAATAAGTGAACTTTAGGGTTGAAGATTATATTCATCTTTTTATCAATACAGCCATAAAATAAAATTTTTCATAGCTTTTTGTGGAGCAAGGGGTCCATGGAGGTCAGAATGTGGCCTTGGGCAGATATCTACTCTGGCTCCAGCTCAGAGGCAGCACAAGGCAGGATCTGGTGGCCCTGAAGCAACCCCCCCCCCAGCTGACCACACCTTGTGATGGTGACACCCACCAGCGTCTGCACGATGGCGTGGTTGGTGGCGTTCATGTAGGAGTTCAGAGGGAAGGCACACTCCCCCTCACAGTAGTAGGCAGCGTAGCCCTCACCCCCCAGCTGACCACACCTTGTGATGGTGACACCCACCAGCGTCTGCACGATGGCGTGGTTGGTGGCATTCATGTAGGAGTTCAGAGGGAAGGCACACTCCCCCTCACAGTAGTAGGCAGCGTAGCCCTCGGGCGCGATGATCCAGTCCTGCCAGAGAGAGGAGAGGATGGGGTGTGGCCCTGCACGTCCAGAACCACGCGGAAAGCCAGAGCTGCAGGTCCCGCCACCCACGTGGGTCACTGTCCTCCCGTGGGTTGAGTGCCCCATGCTAGGCCCATGACCAGAGGTCCAGACCACACCCTCCTGAGCAGAGGGGGTCCACAGAGGCAACAGAAATGGGCATTCGCATTTCATGGTTCCAACAGAATGAAAAATGAGGGAGAGATGCCCATGGCTGGGCTGAACCCAGAATGGCCACATCCCATCCACAGCTCTATCTCCTGGACTGAAGGTGGCACAGCAAGAGGGCTTTGGTGTTAGTGTGACCAAACCTGGCATCCACTCTACCCCTATCGGTGGTGACACCTTGGAAGTTTGCTTTAAACAAAATCTCCATGCCTCAATGTACCCATGATGGCTTGGGTGTGAATTCAGTGATAGTGTAAACTGCCCTGCACGGTGCCTGGCACCCAGATGCTGCTCAATAAGGGGTCCATAGGCCACACTTGCCTGCAGGGTCTGGTCAGCACAGAAATATTGTTCAAGACATCAGTACACTTCTCTGACTCTCAGTGCATGTAATCTTCCAGCAGAAGCTTCTTTCCTGCACCAGCATGCAAGCAGTGCCCAGCACCACTGATAGCGGGGTTCTCGTCACGAGTCCCGAGGACATACTTGCAGCAAAAGGGCTCCAAGCTGGCTGTGTGCACAGTGTCCACAGTGCATCTTGGCGCAATCCCCTGAGAAGAATCTGGACTTTCCTACTGAACCACAAGCTCCCTGGTGGTAGAACCCCACCACTAGTTGCCCCAAGGACCTTGTGACAATGCCCTGTCCAGGGAGGCTCAGAGTCTCAACCACACTTCTGCTCTTGGGTTTTGTGGGACATCCCAGTCTCCTTAACCAACTCTTCCCTAGTTAGGCCACTTGACACCTGGAGTCTTGACTGGCACGATGAGAATCACGACGTGACGCACAGGCCATCTACCCTGGGGGGCCCCTGCTGCCGTGGCCCGGAGCCCCTTACCTGCCAGCCCAGATCACGGAAGCTGACGTACAGCTCGTGCTTCCTGCAGGCCTGCCTCTGGTCGCTGCTGCTGTTCTCTGCATCGACAAGGAAGCGAAGCGGCAGAAGCCAGTGAGGAAAGAGAATCACACACATTAAAGGTCCCCCAGTCTAGGGCACTGGTGTGGGCAGCGGTGAACACAGAGAGCTGCAGTATGAACTGCCTGACCTGCAGCCTTAAAACTCACCTCCAGCCCAGCAAAGGCCCCAGTGGGGAAAGTGCCAACGCCCCCAGCCCCTTCTTAGCTCACAGCACTTTCTGGAACCTTCTGTGGACATTAGTTTCCTTCATACACATGTGTTGTTTAAACACTGACATCTGCCTGGATTCCAGCAGGGAGTCAAACCCCATCCCCATCCCACAGCACTGGCTGCCAGAGCCCTGCCTGGAAGGATCTGCTTCCAAACAACCTGGCCTAGTGAGGCCAACCCACCCTCCGGTGCTCACCTTCCAGGAGGGGCGAGAGGTGCACAGACAGGGCCTGGGACAAAGCCCCCAGCCCCACCACCACCAAAAAGAAACAAGAGGGCAGAAAGTCAAATCCCACTGACCTTCCAGAAAAACACTGAGGTTTCTTTGAGGAATAAAAATTATATACCGGGGTTTTCCAGAAGTATGTAAGTTTGTAAGCATTTGGGTCAGGGACTAAGCACTTATAAACACTGCAGAAATCTATCTGTCTGTCTGTCACACACACATAGTACAATCTTCCCTCTACTCCACAGCTAGAGGGATTGTGTTTTTTTGTTTGTGTGTGTGTTTTTATCATGATGAGCTGTCTTTCCTTACCCTAAAACTTTCCAGGAGCTTTCTATCATACTTAGAGCAATGTCCAAATTCCTGCCCTTGGCCTGTAAAGCCCTGTGTGGCCTGACTCCAAAGGCATCAGCCACTAAACTCCAGTCATGCCAGCTTTCTCTCTGTGCCAGAAGCGTGCTGTCCAGCCACGCCCACCTCAGGGCCTTTGCACACACCGTTCTTGCTACCTGGAGTATTCCTTCCCATAATCTTCGTATATCTGGCTCCTACTCAATATTCAAGCCTTGGGTCTAATGTCGCCTCCTCAAAGAGGCCTTGTGAAGTCACCGTAGAATCCCCAAAGCCTAGCGTCCACCACTATTTGTGGAATGAACATGCAGGCACACAAATAAAGAACACACAGGCACATTCCTCTAATGCCCTCAAGGCCTGGGATGGTGAAAAAGACCAGGGGATGAGGCAGAAGGGAAGAACTGCTCACAGAAGAGAGAGGAAAGGCCCATGAGATAAACTGGGGCTTGCCTTGCTCACCCGACCTACGGTTGGGAGACTTCCAGGCGCATCCAGGTCCCCTGCCTCTGTTGGATGGGCCTGGTGGGTAGCCTTCCGGTAGACTCTAGTACAGGACCCTCATGGCAGCCTCTCCCCCTTCCCAGTGATGGGCTTAGAAACCCAGGTCTAAGCTCATGAACATACATCCTATCACTGGAGCCAGGAATTGGTTCAGCAAAGAGCAAGTGAACTGATTCAAACCAACAGGATATACAGGCTTCTGCAAAACCTTCCTAATTCCTAAGAAAGACCCAGGGGAAAGTGCTCATTCTCTTCTTCCCATTGCCTGGGCATTAAAAGTCATTAAGCCCTGATGGCTCTGCACAACCACAGCCTTGAGATCCAGCAAGACTGAAGATGGTGGGCTGGGGAGAGAGCAAGTCAGGGCTTGGATTACAGTGTTGAGCTTCTGGATCAACCAACCCTAATGCCCACCCAAACTCAGCTCTGTGGCCAGTGAATTTTCTACTGGTTGAAGCCCATTTGACCTGGGTTTCTATTATTTTCAGCCAACCCATCCCAACTGGTCCTACCAGTAAAGGTGCACCCCAGTGCTGGAAGTAGAAGTCAGCTTGAGCACAGGTATAGATCTGGGAGGTATAGATCCCAAAACACAGCCAGCCTCTGAGTCGGGTCTGACCAGTGAGTCAGGACCAGGTAAGGGGGACTGCCCCAGCTCTGGAGTCAAGCACTGGCTCTCCTAGACCTTCAGCTCATGGTTTGCAGAGTGGAGAGGGAATACCTGCACCTCCCAGGGTAGACTTGAGTGTGGAGATCAGCTCAGCACAGTACTGAGCTCATAGCAATTAGCTACTTATTATCAGCCTTCCAGCCCACCTGTCAGGGAAATTTAAAACTACCACATACTTCATTCATATGCTCCCCCTTTAACCATCTGAACTCCATGACCATGCCCTCCAAGCCCACCGACATGCTATTGCGGTGTCTGGCGAAGGGAGAAACATCCTCACTTTTTGGCTTTCCCTAGACTCACAGGAAGTCTGTGTGCATGGCTTCTCAGTTCATAAGAATGATAAGAAGGACATGGCTAAGTTCCCTTGCGTGGGCCTTGATTTCCTCATCTGCAAATGGGTGTGATAGGAGTTGTGCAGTAGGCTGACCTCCTACAGAGCCATAAGCATGGTGACCACAAGTGCAAATTGGGAAGCCTTGGACACAGACTGGAAACCCTCAAGGTGCAGCCACCCAAGCTACCCACAGCTGAGAGCAATTCTGAAATGAAATGGAGGATGAGTGAGGGTGGGAGGCAGAAGGAAGGGGATTGGGGTGGGGAGGGGTGGAAAGTGTGGCGAGCAGGGGCAGTGATCAGAAAGTGGTCTCCAGTGGGTTTTCCAGCAAAGCTTGGGTCAGAGATAGAGAAGTGTTTGTTGCTGGAGAGGGGGTTGAATCATAGGCTGCTTTTATTTTCATCAGCTTTTTTGAATATTCCCAATTTGTATATCTATATTATCTATGGTTTATAAAAGCAACTTTTAAAGATACGTGAACCTATGAGCGATGACAGTCAATTGATGGCAACAGAATTGTGTGTCTGTTTACATGAGGGCCCCTGGCTCCTAGGAGACACTCAAAACTAGCTACAAGGTGACCTCAGGGAAGCCAGGGGTGGGCAGTCAGCCTCCAGAGGGGTGCGTGCCTCTGATGTCCTGCCCTTGCCATCAGGGGTCTGGAGCACTCATTCATTCATTCATTCAAACAGTTACAGGGCCCCCTGGTGTGCAGATGCTATTTTGGGCATCAGACATGAGCCATGGGAATGAATAAAACAAAGCAGCGTCACTGTTTCACGAAGTATCTCCCAGGAAGAGTGTCAAAGGAGCAAGGACATGGTGGGACATGAGCACCATGCAGGAAATAAGGGAGGGAGCGGGACAGATCGGGTGTGCCGCGGGTGCCAACAGAAGGCTGTCCCAAGGAAGTGGCGTTTGTGTAAGAACCAAAGGGAGGTGAGGGCGGGCTGGGGAGACACCCAGGAGGGGCAGCCCCCCGAGACCCCAAGGAGTGGAGTGGGAGGAGGTATCTCCACGACTGCCAGTGGGCATGGCATTGGTCAAGGTCAGGCAATAAGGAAGCTTGGGCTGGGGTCAGCAGACGGCTGTGTGGGGGATATGAAGTTTTACTTTGGAAATGAGCCCCAAAGCTCAGTCCCTCAGGGGGGTGTTCAGGGAGGTTGGAGGCAACAATAGGGAGTCCTGCAGCCCTGTTCCCACCACTCAGCCTGGTCATTAACATACAAGGGTCAAGGTCAAGGGAACCATCAGAGAAGAGCCTGAGCAGCTCAGCTCTTCAGTGTATCCTCTGGAACCCATAGACAATGAGCAGAAATCTGAGACGGCATCCTTCGCTGTGACAATTCCCATGGCAGTAGGTGGCGACATCCATCCCACACGCTTTGCTGGCTGCTTGAGGTCCTGAGTAAAGGAGGATCCTGAAGCCATGTGCAGGCTTAGTGAGAAGCAAGTGCCATGACTGATTAGCAATGTCTGCATGAGCAGAGGAGGGTCAAACCGTGGCCTGAGGGCCACTTCCCCTAACCCAAGGCCCCACAGACCACAGCTGGGAACAGCTCATGAAGCTGGTCGTGGGCATGTGAGCTGAGACCAAGCAACAGCCCAGCCCTCGGGGACCCCACACACCTGCACTGCATGCCAGGTTTCTGTGGATCCTGGCTGTCCCAGGGAAACGTGGTTGGAATGCCTGTGTGTCACTAGGACCTCTCTTATTAGCAGAAAAGTGAGAACAAGTGAGACTTCCAGCTCCCCTGTCCCTCCGGTTCCGCCCCACCCGCCCCACCCACTCGAGCAGCAGAAAGTGAGAGAGCAGGAGAGATGCCAGATGCCGCCGCTGCTTCAGCCTCCTGCACGCAGCCTGCCCCAGCAGCCGACAAGTCACAACCGGTGCTCATGCTCAGCTCCTGCCCCACGGGTCATCTGGCGAAGGGGGCTCATTCCCAGGGAGGTGGGTCCAAACGTGGGCAGGGAAAAGGGAGTGAAAGGAGGCAAGGGACCAGTTTCTCAAACCACACCATCTGAAAAACGGTGGAAGCCCCAAGTTTGGAGGTGGCGGGGGCGGTCTGCAGGAGAGAAAGCCTCTCAGCGGGCAGCATGCTAGAGCATGTGTCACCCGCCCCTGCACACAAAAGGCTGCTGTGCGAGAGCATTCAACTTGTGTGGCCCTACAGCAGGATTACTAGCCCATCACAGGAAGGCACTTCAAACAGGCATGAGAGCACATGCACACACACACGCACGCACACACACACACTCTCAGAGATCCTGGTTGACTAAGCCTAGGGTAGGACCCAGGGCTTGTTTTGTTTTTGTTTTTGTTTTTGTTTTTTTAATTAAACTTTCAGGCAGGGTTCAGAAGAACCTAAAACAGGGACGGGGAGCAGAAATCCAGAGGAAGGCGGCAGACTCCAAGCAAGGTAGAATTGCTGCATGGGAGGTAGTAAGGGGCCCATCCTGGGGGGTATGTAAATGGAGACTTGCTAGGGGTCTGATGAAGATGCTGTGGGGAAATCTAGTGTCGGATTCTAAGACTTTGAGGCCAGTTCCTCCCCCTCTCATTACTGAGGTATCTGGTAAAGCTCTAAGACATAGACAGGAGTCTTTGCCAGGATGGAATTTGCCAGGACTTCCTGCCTGGTTGATTTGCAAAAGCCTCTAACAATCTCCCAGCTGAGTGCGCCCCCCCCAGTACCCCACTCTGCTCTCCACCATTCTCAGGTACCCAGAATGTTCCTATCACCTGCACCCCAAACCATACATAGCTCAAAACTCTGCAAAGACTTCCAAATTTGCTCAGGATGAAGTTCAAACTGAAGACGTGGTTCCCTAGAGAAAGTGCAGCCCCCTCTCCCACCTCAGCCACCATGGCCTCCTCCCCTCTGCTCACAGGTGACACAAAACCTCCCAGCACAGGCATCTACACCTGCGGGTCCCACTGCCGGGACCAGCCTGGCCTTGTCGGCCCCACTGGGCCCATAGCTCTCGGCTCACTTCCCAGGGGAAGTCCTTCAGCCACCATGGCCTCCTCCCCTCTGCTCACAGGTGACACAAAACCTCCCAGCACAGGCATCTACACCTGCGGGTCCCACTGCCGGGATCAGCCTGGCCTTGTCGGCCCCACTGGGCCCATAGCTCTCGGCTCACTTCCCAGGGGAAGTCCTGTCTGCACTCTTGTCATAGGCCAGGTTTCCCAGTCACCTCCCCCCTCTGGCCTGCCATTATACATGATGTGCATGACAACCACCACCCACACGCCCATGGGCAACCCACATCTGGGCATTTGCCATAGAAACCCAGGTCCCAAGAGCCCAGAACAGAGGAGGCTCCCAAATATAAATAAAGAAATTCAGTTGGTTTTTGGTTGGGGGGGCGTCATAGAGCCCTTTGAGGCGCTTAAAAAAAAATGGGTCCATCTGCCTGAAAAAAATCTATACAAAAATCCCTGCACACACACTCTGGAGCCATGTAGACACAGTGTAGTCAATTCAGGGGCCCCAGGGGCCCCCTCAGGGGTCGGGAAGCCCTGCTCTTAAAAAGGCGCCACCAACCATAGCGGGCCTGCCTCTTCCCTCAAAAAGTAAAATGAACAAAAGTTTCCAGATAGGCTCGGTGAGGCGAAAGACACGTTTGACCATATGAGGTTAATCTGGAGTGGGGGCTGCTGCTGCCACCTCACATCGTATTCCTAAATACCCCCACGCTCCCCTTGGGTGCTTCCTTGGACAGACCTAGGCCCAGGAACAGGGAGCTGCTGAGTCAGCTCAGAGCTCCCACCGCAGCTGGCCAGGGCTGTTTTGCACTTCAGATCTCTCCCTTCCTCACGACAAGAAGACTCCAGCTGTGGGAGCCAGGTGCCAGCCGGTTGTGTGGCAGCTCACTGGCAGGATGAGAAAAGCACTCTGCAAACAGTGCTGTATTCATACCCTACCCCTGCTTTAACAAATTACCAAACATAGCAGCTTACAGCAATACAAATGTACTATCTCACAGCTCTGCAGTGCGGAAGCTCAACCGGGTCTCACCAGGCAGATGCGAGGTGTCACGGAGCTGCCTTCCTTCCAGAGGCTCAGGGGAAAATCCTGTCTTTTCCAGCTTCCAGAGGCTGCCCATGTCCCTTGGCTTCCAGCCCCTTCCTCCAACTCTGTCCTTCTGCCCTCATATCTGTCTTACCACACTAGGAAAGTTTCTCTTTAAGGACTCATGGGACTACAGTGTTACACTGAGCCTGCCAAGATAATCCAAGATAATCACCCTATTTTAAGGTCAGCTGATTAGCATCCGTAATTCTATGAGCAACCTTAATTTCCCTTTGCCACGTAAAGTAACATATTCATAGGTTCCAGGGATTGAGATGTGGATATCTTGGACAGACCCGGAGCAAATAGCTTCCTGAAGAGCCAGGGTCAGAGCTCTCCTTGGGCAGCAGCTCACCTGGCCAGGTGATACGACTGGTGGGGAAGGGGCAGAGGGCCATGAACTGGGCTCTTTGAATCTGGATAGCCATCTCTACAGTCCATTCGGGAAGCTTATCTAAAGCTTTCTTTTTAGTCTGGGGGAAACTCAAGAGGCATCTTCTACCAGCAGAAGCATTACTTCACGAGCAGGGGAGCATGAGCAGGGCAGGGGTGCAGGCAAGGCTGTCCACAGATGTCCCAGTGCTGGAAAAGCCATTCAAGGCCAGCCCAGCCCCAAAACTCAAGACCAAAATGCACCACCTTAGGATCCCAGCCTGCCAGATGCCATCAACGTCTGACTCCCCAATCAGCTTGTGGGGAAAGGGACCACGTCCCAGCCATAGCCTCAGTGCCCAGGACAAAGCCAGGCCCATATGGCGGCTCAGCGAATGTCTGGTGAATTGTCAGAAAACACTCAACAGGATTGTTGGGGGCACCAAAGCTCATCTAGGACAGGTAGATGCCTCCTGGCAATGTCAAACAGGGAAGACTGTCCAGTGTAACGGACAGCCCAGACTCCCGGAGTTAGAATCCCAGAGCTGCTACTTACTTGCTGTGTGCACTTGGACACGTTACTTAACCTCTCTTAGCCCAGTTTGTACCCTTCATAAAATAGGGGACCCTCTGCTTCAGAGCCTCAAGAACTACATAAGTCATGTACTAAATGCTCTGTCACCTACAGTGAGAACCTGAATGTTGCAACCTTCTGCAAGCTGACATGGGAATGCATTACCTTTAGCACTTTTATTAATCTTTGAATTGCTTGCAAAGAAAATGTTACCTTTATTTTTATTTTTTTTTTACTTAAGCATTGCAAACAAACCTAAAATTATCCCAAATCCTACATATAAAAAAAAAACCTACCACTCATATTTTAACAGGTACTAAAATTTGCCATAAATTTCAAATATTTTTCACTTTAGTAAATAAAATTAAAGATACAGCAAACTCTTGCTCCCCATCCCCCACTTTTCCTCCTCCCAGCTCCTAAGGGGTGACCTCCCTCCAGAAGTCTCCTATGCCTGTTTTCATAGTTGTCCTTCATATGTGTATAACAAGATTGTAGCCACTGTTTTGTTTATTTAGAAATTTACAGGATCGGCATCTTGTTACAATAATGTTTTGCTACTTGCATTTCTACATTAATTACTTTTACAGAATTAAGGCTCTGTGTAGGAAGGGATTTGGGGGTTTGCTTCCAGCTCTGTTCCAGAATGAGCACCTGAGTGAATTTTGAGTTGCTCCCTTGCTGGGTTCTCGCTGGGGCCCCTCTGGATTCCTGTTAATATTTGCATTGCTTACAATGCAATTGTTACCTTTATTTTTAATTCTGTTATTAACTTATAGTCTGTGTGCTAACCCCCGGCCCTCGGCCCTCGGCCCTCGGCATACCTGCCACATTGGCCATGCGCAGGGCTTCCTGGTTCTTGGGTGTCTTGGAGCGATTCTGGCTTCGCTGCTTGCCCGCCGTGGACCGGATGCTGCGGAAGTGGACCTCTGTGGCCTTGAAGAAGGCCACCATGAAGGGCTGCTTGTTCTGGGGCCCATGCCGCCCAATCAGGCCCGCCAACTTGGGGTTGATGCTCTGCCCTAGACAGGAAGCAGCCAAATGAACAGAAAGGAAAGGCGGTGAGCAGGTGAAGGGCTGCACAGACATCATTTCGCTCCTGCCTCGCGATTATTCATGCCTTCGCCATCGGTTCCTCCAGCCTAACCCCGTGATGATAAGTGCATGGAGAAAACAAAGCTAGGCAGGGCTAGGAAGCCAGGCTGATGCTGGCAGAAGGTCTCAGCCTGGTGAGCCGGGAAGCTCCACTCATGCTTCAGTGGCCAAAGCAGGTCACGTGGTCCACTTAATTTGAAGGGATGGAAGCAATTTTGCTCTGTGCCAAGGAGGTGGGAACAGTCAAAAACAGCCCTAATGATGACAGAAGGGTCAGTGGAACAGGTCTGGGTGACAGTGAGGGAGTGAGCCAAATGGGTATTTGCGGAAAGTGTACTCCAGGCAGAAGGAAGGTCAAGGGTAAATGCCCCAGGTGGGAGCGAAATTCAAGGAGCAGCAGGAGGAGGAGACGGGAGAGAGGGGAGAGGGGAGCAGCAGGGCTGCCTCCTGTAGGCAACAGCAGGCTTAAGCCTTCACTCTCTTTACAGACTCGATGAGTGTCCCCTGAAGTTCTTGTCCGCTCAGAACCTCAGGATGTGACCTTACTTGAAAATAGGGTCTTTGCAGATGTAACTAGTTATGATAAGATCATACAATTAGGGTGGGCTTTGGTCCAATGACTGGTGTCCTCATAAGAGGGTCATGTACAGACACAGAGACACAGCCACACCCACAAGGAAGACAGCCATGTGAAGACAGGGGCCAAGGAACACCAAACATCACCAGGAGCCACCTAAGGCTGGAAGAAGCAAGGAAGGATCCTTCCCTGGAGCTCATGGAAGAAGCACAACCCTGCTGGCTGACACCTTGAATTTGGACTTGCAGCCTGCAGACCGTGAGAGAATAAAGCCCTGTTGTTCTACACCTACCAGTTTGTGAAGCTTCTTCACGGCAGCCTTAGGTAGGGTGCCAACACACTCTGCATAACATGGAACCACTGGGGTGGGAATTTCAGTTGGGTTTTAAAAGACCATCTGAGGGTGCCCCTGGATACTGGGCTATGGCAGTCAAGGACAGAAGCAGGGAGACCAGGCGGAGGCAACAGGAGACTGGGCCTGGAGCAGTGCTATGAGAGCTTGGGGAGAAATGGTCAGATCCTCCATAGTTAGTTTTCAAATCCATCTTTAGAATTTATTTTGGTTTTAATTTTTTGTTTTGAAATAATTATAGATTCACGGGGAGTTGAAAAAAGAAAAATATACAGGGAGGTCCCATGTACCTTACACCCAGTTTCCCTCAATGGTAACATCTCAACTAGAAGGCAACATCCAAACCAGGAAAACGACCGACTTTGAATATATTTTGAAAGCAAAACTGATTGAATTTGCTGAGGGATTATAAAAGTTGCGAGAAAGAGTGGAGGATGGAAGCAATGCAGTTTGGTTTAGTGGATGTTGTCTGAAATCCCTACTTGACACCCAAAGGACACTGTTGAGGAGGCAGCAGGCATCCCAGCCTGGGCTTGGCTGTGATCTATTGGAAGAGATGAGCTCTGGCCTGTGCGGGAGGGAGCAGGGCCCCAGCCAGAATTCCTGGCTTCAACACTCTGCCTCTGTCATTTAATGCACAGATACAGTTCAGAGCACAGCTCTGCACACCATAAGAGTTCGATAAATGCCAGCTCGGGGCAGCAGTGTGGGCCAACGCTGTAAACGTGGAAGTCCTCAGCATAGAGATTGGGTCTAAAGCCACGAGAATGAGCGAGCTCTCCTGGGGAGAGCGTGTAGCTGGACAAGCCACATGAAGACTGAGCCCAGCTATCCTCTCTTCCACCGAGCGGTCAGAGGAATACAGCAGAGATTGCGCAGGAGTGCCCAGTGAGGAAGGATCTGGAACAAACTTAGACAGGGAGAATGAGGCACCAAGAGGGCATGGGGTCCCAGAAACTGAGGGAAGTTAGTGGAGGGAGTGATCTCTGTCTCCTGTGCTCTGCTGATGGGCCTGACACGCAGACTGAGAAAAGTGAGAAGGGGCTATCCATCAGCTCTGACAATTAAGAGATCATCAGCAAGTATATATTTAATACCAAAGAAAAAATAAAAAAGCATCAGATGAAGACAAGCCTATTTTACTCATGACAGAACAGGCTCAGAGAGCCTGAATAACCTGTCCAAGGACACCCGGCTTGGAAGCAACAAAGCAGAATTTGAACCCAGATGAGACTGACTGAGAGTCAGGACCACTGCACAATACCTGCCCCCCATCCCCCAAGTTAAGTGACAGGGGTCAGAGGCCAGCAAATATGATAGCTGCTGGAGGGCCCCAGCCTGTCCACATCTGGAATTAACTTCACTTGGAGTCCCCCAAGCGGACGGGAAGCCAAGAAACCCAGCCTCCCAAGACCAAATCAGCACCAGGGGGTTTGCTTTGGTTTTTAACAACAATGTTAAAAATGTTTAAAAGAACAAATTTCCCCCATCCACCACTATTTTACCTTAACCCCTTTTATCGTTCGGCTTTCCTGCATTCTTGAGCAGGGTTTCCTCAAGTTCACCCATCTATAATTTGAACAATTCTATAAAAGAAGCCATTAAAGCTGAGTCCCTAGGAATTGTGTTTCCCCCCTGGAAGCCTTTTAGGGCAAAATAAAAATGTCTGGCCTGAAAACCTGATGCTGTTCCAGATACCTTAAGTCCAAGCACTGAGAACAGTCTCAGCACTCTGAGGAACAGTCTCAGCACTCTGAGCAATGGTGTTTGGCTCCCTCTTGCAGCTGTCAGGACAGCCATGTCCAGGGACCCACAGCCACAGCTGAGAAATGGCAGGACACTGGGGAAGGAGGAGGACCCTCAAGGGTGTTTAAACCCACATCTGCCACTGACCAGCCTGTGGGGGCCGACAGAGGCAAGTTACATGTTAAAGCCTCGACTTCCTCATCTGTGAAATGGGGATGATGATGCCATTTGTCTCATCTATCCACCCTTTTCTTAGTAAGCAACCCAATCTTCCTTTAGGCAGCTCTGCCTTAATCTGCCTCTACCCTGGCCTTAGGGGTGGGGCAGGTGCTTTAATAAAAGGCAACTGATCCTCCAGGTGCAGTGATTGGTTCAGGGATGAGCACATGACCCAGTTCAGCCAATGAATGCAGGATAGGTATCCTGGAAGTTTCTAAAAAAGAAAATTCCCATTCTAGTATCCAGAAGCAACCTTCTCTCTCTCTCTAGACAAGCTTGAGGGAAGAGAGATTAATGGAGCCCCAGAAACAGCCACCATCTAGTGACACAAGGAGACCATGTTTTCAAATGAGGCTGACCTGGTATAAGGAAAGGCAGAGACACCGGTCTCTCATGACATCGCTAAGTCACTGGATCAAACCAGTCCTGAAGCTTGAATTCTCACCCCAACCACCAAGACGAATATCCCCCCACCTTGGTTGTTTAGACTGAGTTGGCATTTTAGGTCATTCTTGCCTCTTTCTTAGAGCTTTGGGGACAGGGAACATGTGCGCAGGCCATCTCAGGCCCAGCATGGAGCAGGCACTCAGAGGACAGGTATGGATTCTTTCCCTCTGTCACTAGGCTTGGGAGAAAATTCAGGTTTTCCACCTAAAGGCTGAAAGATACCACAAGAGATATTCCCCTTCAACAAAAAACAGGGATACATAAAATAGGCTGAAAATTCCTCAAAAAAGTTAGATATATAGTTATTACATGACCCAGCAATTCCACTCCTAGGTATATACTCAAGAGAACTGAAAACACAGGTTCATAGGAAAAACCTGGACACAAGCATTTACAGCAGCCTTATGTACAATAGACGAGAAAGTGGAGATGACCCAAATGTCCCCCAACTAATGAGAGGCAAACGAAATGTGGTGTGGCCATACAAAGGGACTTTATTTGCCATAAAAAGGAATTAAGTACCAATACGTGCTATCACATGGGAAAACCTTGAAAACATTACATTAAATGAAAGAAGCCAGACACAAAAGTCGCATATTGTATGATCCCATTTATATGAAACATCCAGAAGATGTAAATCCACAGAAACAGAAAGTAGATTAGTGGTTGTCAGGGGCTGAGGAAGGGAGGTGGGTAGGGGTTGACTGCTAAATAGATATTTTGGGGTGATGGAAATGTTCTGGAATTAGATAATGGGGATGGCTGTGCTACAATGTGAATATAGTAAGAAAAAAAAACCCCCACTGAATTGTATACTTCAAAATGGTAAATTTTAGGGCCGGCCCGGTGGCGCACTGGATGGTGCGCCGCTTGGGAAGCGCAGCGGCGCTCCCGTAAACCCACTGAATTGTATACTTCAAAATGGTAAATTTTATGTTACGTGAATTATATCTCAATATATTTTAAAGTGAAAAAACAAAACAGGACAGGAATGATCCACCAGCTGAGCCCTACAGAGACAGCTTTTATTGATAAACAGTGAGAATTTACACCTACAACAGTGCCTGGCTCTCATGGGCTCGTGATGACCATTTACTAAATGAGTAAAGGCCTCCCTTGCAAATAGCAGGCTGCACGCTCACAGCCACGTCAGATACTGTGACATTAATTTGCAAATGAGAAACAGGGCTCTGCGTGATGAAGGCCTTGCGGCCAGTCAGTGGCAGAGCCAGGATTCAAACCCTGATCTGTCAAAAACCAAAGCCATGTCCTCAGCCAAGACAGCAGTGTGCCCTCATGCTGCAAATGCGCCCAAACCTAGGAGGGATCAAGGCTGCCCATCACGGGTTGGTGGCTGCCCATGAGCTCGGAGTCCCCCTGGGCCAGGGGCCACATCTGAAACAGCCACTGCAGGGGTGGGGAGGAGACAAATTTCTCCCAGTGGCAGAGGCTTTTTCCCCTTGGTGTCTCTTGAGATGTCAAATAGTATGTGACCATAGTCATTTAGAAGGATTTGGACTGAAAGACTCTGAACTGGGCCATCCCCCTAGGGTGTAGGGGTTCTCAAAACAATGCCCAGTGCTTGCACACAGAGGAAATCACAGAGAAGAAAGCAGGCACCCTGGAACCTCCTGCTCAGAGCCCACTTGTGAGAACAACCTTACATCCACCCCCAGGCCCACCTAAAGAATTTGCACGTCCCAGTGCAAAATGAATGTGCAGGATCTCCTGTTCAAAGTCATTAAGAATCTCAAGATGGGACAGCAGAGAGTCAAACATGCAGGGGCCCTTCTGTGTTCACCCACACCCTGAAGCTGGCCCTGTCATGCACATGCGGCACACAGAGACACATGGTGCAATTCCACGTGGCTGGAGCTGCGCCGTCAGTGCTGTTTCATATGCACCTGCTTTTTACATAGCAGTCTATAGTATTTCCACATCAGTGAAACACAGGCTGACTCACCCCTCGTGGCCACAGAGGAGAGTTACGTCTGGAAATGCTGCAGTAGCGTCACCCTTCGCCTCATCCCCGCCTACCAATGTGGGGCATGTACCCCAGGCTCGAACAGCCAACCTGTGTCTTCACCAGTTAATTCACTCAACTATGATTTGATGAGCACCTGCTGTGTGCCAGGCACTGTGCTAGGTGCTGGGTGCAGCAGGAACGGGAACAGTAACAGGGGCCCTCGACCCCTGGAGCTGGCCAGGGAGGGAGATGGGCTCAGGGTACAGAGCACTGCCTCTGGGGGAGGCGAGGGCTGGGAAGGACCTCGGACAGAGAGGGAACGTGACAAGGCTTGACGTGAGTGACAGAACAAGCCTTGGGGGGGCGTCGGGGAAGGAACACTCCTGGCAGAGGGAAAGGCAAATGCCAAGTCCATGTGGCGTGGTGTTTGAGGAAGCATGAGGAGGGTGGCGAGGCCGGAGAGAGTGATGGGCTAGAGGGGACAAGGCTAGGAGGTGGCGGGGGCTTGGGCAGTAGTTGACAATATGGCCGGAGCTCGGTGGTGAGGAGCCTGCTCCAAATGCTATGGGGGGAACAGATGGGTACCAGGAGAGAGAAACAGAGAGGGGTCCAGTCCCCACATTGCTCCGGGCCAGCATCCCTGGGACCCTCACATCTTACTGTGCTCCTGCAATGAGCTCAGCCACTCAGGGTAGGGACAATCCCCATCACCACTGTCCCAATGCAGGAGCCAGCTCTAATGCTGAGCCCAAAGCACGGCCAAAGGCCAAACAGGCTTTCACAGACACCACGGGGCTTCTCCACCAGGCGCTGCGCACATTTGGGCTGGTGAGGCTGCCCTGGACATCGCGGGATATTTAGCAGCACCCCTGGCCTCCACGCACCAATGCCAGTAGCATCTCTCCACATTGTGACAACCGAAAATGTCTCCAGACACTGCCAAACATCCCAAAGAGGCAAAAGGTCCCTCCCTGGTCAAGAGCACAGTGCTCCCTAATCACACTAAGAAAGACAAACCTATAAAGATGAGTCATGGCGTGGATTTCGAACTACAAAGCCCCAGAGATAGCGTAGCACCTTATCAACACAAGCTAAATTAAGCTAGGAGGCAATCACGAAGTAGCAACAGGCAGCGTAAACAAAGCATTCATCTATGTAACAAATACTCATGCCTCTGGTGCCTGGGGGTACGGCAGGAACAAGACAGGCCAGGGTCTGGCCGGACCAAAGGAGAGTCCCCCAGGTCAGCTGTGAAGTGAGGTGCAGAACCTGACACCCTTGGAGATGATCATCACACTTGGGCGAAGAGAAATTTAAAACATGCAGCAACATAGGTGACTTTGCACATACGTAAATTTACTTTTGTTTTACTATCCCCAAAAAGGACTGATAAAGGTGATTTTGGGGGAGAAGAACTCCTTTTCATTTTGTGAGTATCAGCTTTAGCTAGCACGTGCAATTATTTGATTATTTGTATTTAAATGTCCAGGACAAGTCACACCGAATAGGGTGTCAACCTGAATGTACAGGCAGAGGGGTTGAGGTGGGTGAATTCATCAATCTAGGCAGTAAGACAAGATATACATATTTTAAGTATAAAATCTGTATCTTTGGGAAAGTTGGCAAGGATTTTATTTTTGCTGAGGGTTAGTAAGTTATAAAATCAAAAGTCTACAGATTTGCCTAAGAATGGTCAGTTTTATAAATAAAGAAACAGGATGCCTGGTTGAATTTGAATTTTGGATAAATGAATGTTTGCAACATTTGGGACGTACTTTAACCAATTATTGTCATTTATCTGAAATTCAGGCTTACAGGGCGTTATGTATATTACCTGCCAAGAGACTCTCCCTGAGTTTGGAATAGAAAGATTTTCTCGGTGTATAATTACAACTGAGCCCTCTGCAGGCTGCGAGAGGATGGGGAGGCGTCTGGCCCACCCAACAGGCAGGTAGGTGGGCCCAAAGGTGACGGCTTCGCTGGTTTCTTCTTTAGTGAGACTCAAAGCTTGACTCTCTGTGGGATGTTTTGTTTCTGTTTTGTTGCTTTTTAAAGTTTTAGTTTTTAAATTAACATACAGTAAAATGTACCTTTTTTTGGTATGCAAACCTGTAAGTGTTAACACATGTATAAGTCTGTGTAACCACCACTTCCATCAGGATACAGAACAGTTCCGAGACCACAAAGAACCCCCTTGTGCTGTCTTTTTATCTCAGGCATTCTCAGCCCGCAGGGATCTAGTCCCCAGGGACCCTGTGGAAATGTTTAGAGGGCAGTTGCTCCTGGCGCTGAATGGGTAGAGGCCGGGAAGCTGCTAAACATCCTACCATGCACAGGACAGCCCACAACTGAGCGTCATCCAGGTGCTGAGCTTGAGATGCTATGCTCTGTAGTCACATGCCCCCCACTCCCAGCCTCTGGCAAATACTGATCTGTTCATAGCCCTATGCTTTGCATTTTCTAGACATTTTAAACAAAGGGATTCCCACAGTTCTTTATGATGGCTCATTGCGATCTGCATGATGTCTTCACAGTTCATCTGCACAGACACATGTTTTGGTAATTCATTCCTCTTTGTTGCTGACTAGTATTCTGTGGTATGTAAGTTCCACAGTTTACCCATTCACCTGGTAAGGTTCTTTCGGGTTGCTTCCAGTTTGGATGATTATGAATACAACGAGAAACCTCCATGGACACGTTTTGGAGGGAACCTACCTTTTCATTTTTCTCATGTAAAGCAGGAGTTAAATCCTGTTTCCCTTAGCCCTTGGCATGCTGTGGGTGTCATCTGTTCATGAATCATCACACCCACTATCTGAAGAGGTCAGGGATACTGACCAGGCCCAGAGCTCAGTGGAGAAGGCCGGCTCCTAGGAAAGCTCAGTGAGGCAGAGCGCTGAAGACGCCACAGCAACACCCAGCCCAGGTCCCTGGCCTTTCTCCACCCATGGAGGCTGCAAAGCAGACCCTGCCCCGCCTCTTTCGCAGATCATTCTGGGGTGGGTGCTACAGGCTTCTCAGAAGTGTCTTCCTCCCTAGAAAGGCAGGCATGTGAAGAGACACATACCCTGTATCCTGCCCTTTATCCCCACTCCATGCTTGGGGACAGGGCAAAAGCTGTCTTGCCTACTGTGATGAGATAAGCCTCAGGACAAAATGCCAACACACTCAAGATGACAGAGCCAGAAGGGAAAAAGCCTTGACTACTGTTGATACTCTAGCTCTGGAGGCCGGCAAACTACAGCCTGCAGCCTACATCCAGCCCACCACCTACTTTTGCAAATAAAGTTTTATTGGAACACGGCCAATGCACAGTTGCAGACACTTGGCCTGTGGCTACTTTCACGCCCAACAGCAGTGTTGAGTAGTTCTGAAATGGAACATCTGACCCTCAGAGCCTAAAATATATACACTCTGGTACTTTGCAGAAAACATTTGCTGACTCCTACCTTAACCAACCATGGATCCTTGTACTTCCAGACTTGTAAGGACAACCATAAATGTTCCCGTGAGATAAGACACCATTATTTTCTATTATTTGCCTATGTAAGTGTACTTGATACAGTGGGTTCTATCTGTTGTTGGTTCTCAACAAGAATGAAAAACCACCCTTTACTGAGCACTTGCTCTGTGCCAGGCCCTGTGCTAAGCCCATTCTATGTGTGCTCCTCACTATTAACCTGTCAAGGTAGGAATTGTGACCCCACATTTACAGATGAGGAAAGCAAGTTCACAGGCATGAAGGCATCTACCCAGGAACCACTGCTGGGAAGACAGAGAGGGAGTCCACGTCCTGGCCCAGCAGACTCGAGCCTACGCCCTTAATTACTGCACTACCCACCAACAAGTCTGCATAGATAGCAGAGGAAAGGACACCCAAAATTCAGAAAGGATGTCCAGGTATGGATGTGGGGGACCTACGGGGTCTCTAAGGTTCAGAAGGATTCACTGAAGCAAGAGAGGGAAGGCCCTCCAAGAAGACAGTCAGGGGGATGCTGGACTCTGGGAAGGTGAGTTGAGCACAGGGACCGGCCAGCACCACGCCAGGCTGGCAGACCCCAGGGGGCATGAGTAACAGCACATCCTGCCCAGATGGGCGAGTGAGCTCTTAGGAAAGGCACCCAAGAGCAGGCAGGGAAAACAGATGGGGCCTCTCAGGAAATGAGGGGACAAAAATCGACCCACAAAGTGGGTGGCATCTTAGTTTTTTTGTGGCTGCTTTGTTTTCCAGGCCCGGGGCCATCAGCTGCCCCTTCAAGGCCCACAGCATAGGATTGTTTCTCATTAATTGTAGAAAACACATTAATTCCAGCCACTTCTCTCGATAGGTCAAGGCCCAAGTGACAAGTGAGAAAGTAGTTAACACTTGTGACATCTGCCTGGCCCCAATGACCCAACTCCATCCTCGTTGCTGCCCCTGCCTGCCCAGTCCTGGAAGGACCGATCCCAGCCCCTGCTGGGTCATCAGTATCTCCTATTCACTCCCTCTCTGGCTTCTGGAAAAACAGGATGTGAAGCCATTGCACGGTGCCTTCGGAGCAAAGGCACCTCGGGGCCAGCTGCGTGTGGGTGGGATCGCTCACCAGCTGCCACAAGCAAGTGGCTGGCCTCCCCGCTCCTTCCCCAGCTGTGCAGCTGAGCACCACGCTTGGACAGAACATGCCCTTTGATCCTCTACATGCCCTGCAACCCCAACCTATCCAATGGGGACGATCAAGAAGCGGGACGCGCATTCTCACGTGCCAAACGAGACACTTGGGGCTCTCCTTGCACACAGACAACCAAAACGTGCATGTGTCTGACCCAAGCCAACACCAGAGGCAGAGATGGGGGTTTGTGCAGGGAGAGAAGGTGCACCCATGGCCTTGAAGCTCAGGAGATGCAGAGCAAGTAATAGCAGGAGCTGGAGAAATGGGTCCCCAGCAAGGATTGGGCAGATGAGGCCACCAAATCCTCTGCTTGGATCAGAGGCAGGACTGACATGGCCCTCTTGAGCCCCCGAGGGATTTCTTCTGTGAACAAGGGAAAGCAGGGGGACCCCACGAGCCAGGATGAGATGCTGGAGTCCTCATCTTGGGAACTGGGTGTTTCTGCAAGAATGAGAGTGTCTCCAGCCACAGCAGTCTTCGTCTCCCAGCACCAGGCTTTGGAGGTGGAAGGTGGCAGCAGGGAGGCAGGTGCATGGATTTGCAGAGCAGCAGGAAGCCCTTCTGAACCATCCTCAGAAACTAAGAATTTGCCTGCATGGCCTCCCTGGACTTCAGGATAATGCCCCATGTTCACTGTCTCCTCCTACAGGGATGTGAGCAACACGAATGCAAAATCTTTGTCTTGTTCAGGCTGGACCCCCAGTGCCTGGAACAGGCCTCGGCACATCGCAGGTGCATGCAAATGTTTGTTGAGTGAATAAACATGCTTCCAACGTGGGTGCAGAGGCTGTTGGCTGCAGGAAGCCGGCGCTAACAACCAGCTGCTGGGGCAGGGGCACAGTTCATTACTCCCCACCCTGGGATGGGGGACCCAGGGCCAACAGTACTGTTAGGGGCCCATGAAAATGTTTTAATGTCTCTTAAAATCAGAGGACAAAATGTAAACTTTGTATATCAAAGAAAATGTTTTAATTTTTAATCCAGCCAGGATGATGTTCACCTTCATACCCACATGGTCGTAAAACATGCTTTTTCATATTTGTTTTAATGGAGGGAGGAGCCCATAAAAGTCAAGTCAGCTGTGGCCACTTCTGTAAAGAGGGTTCCTTCAATCAGTCCTGCAGGAAGCCCCCCATCTTTGGGGTTCTTTTAAAAAACACTTTCCTTCCCAGGAAAGCGGAAATGGTGAGACAGTTAGGCAAGACCCAGCCTGACCTGACAGTCAGCTCCAGGGCCCTGGGCTCCCTGTCTGGACCCCCAGCTAGGTACCCCGCAGGGCTCCTTCATGGCACACTGTCCCCTCCAAATCCCACCCTGAGTCTGGTTCCTGGTAACCACATTCCTTGGAAGATTTTCCTGCAAAGAGGGAGGGGGGCTGCAGTCAGAATCCTTGATCTAAGCCCAGGTCTACAACTACTCCGGGAGCTGTGTGACTTTAGTCCGGTTCCTCCACTTTCTCCACCTTGGTTTCCTCATCTGTAAAATGTTGGTGATAACAACTGAGCTACCTGGGCAGGGTTACTGTGTGAATTAAATAAATCAACAATAACAACAACAATAATAATAACAACATCTAATACTCATGAGCATGAACAGTGCTCAGCATTTTCCATGAATTCACCCTCTTCTTCCTCCCAACCACCTGCACAATGGGTGACATTAGAGCAGAGGTGGGAACACAGCACCAAGAGACTGGACAGGCTGCCAAGACCACAGGACGGTGAAACGGAGCATGTGCAGGGGCCGCGAGCCCAGCCTGCTCCTAGCAGCTGCACAGAGCCTAGACCTCAGGGCCTGGCCTGCCACGAGGGCTCCATCAACTTGATGCTCTCCAACACCACTTGGTGGGAGGACCCCAGAGCCTCAGGAATCCCTCTGCTCCAGGGTGCTCTCCTCTCCTTCCACCTGGCCTTGGGCAGTGAGTGATTTGCCCCAGGTCCCCAGCACCAGTGTGAGGTGCAGGATGTGACAGGCTTGGAGGTGGGAAGCATGGCTGGTGCGGCTTGGGCTGGGTAGGGAGGGAAGGGTGGCTTCTCCTCCTCTCTTCTGTAAAAAGGGAGAAACAGACAGATGCCAGAACTCATTCCTGCAGCTTTGGTTGCTCCCCTAGGGAGATGAGACCATGCTCTCCGGTTGCCTCCTGATGAGCGGCAGGTGCCAGCAGAGTTTATGGGCTTCTCCTGGCGCAGGCACACTGGCCCAGGCTGGAGCCCAGCTGTGCTGCTCCAAGGGGTGACTAGAAGGGGGGCCCAGATGGGAGGAAGGGGGAACAGATGCCGCTACTTGGGTGGTTTCAAAAGAGCACCTCCAAGCTTTGGCCCCGAGACCCACCCCATGGCCACATGGAAGGGAAGTGAGTGCGTATCAGGGCTTTGGAATCTTGGAGACCACAGGCAAGCAGGGGTTCAGATTGGGCCAAACATAAGGCTTCCAAAAGAAGGTCAGTGACACCTATGCCTCACCAGAATGGAAGCAAGCTGGCCTCCATTACTGCCATCAACATGCACACTGTATAGGTGAGGAACTGAGGCTCTCGAGAGATGACTGGCACTCCATATTCTGGCAGCTGCCTGGGAACCCCTCTCCATCCATGCACAGTGTAGCCTAGTGGTCCCAAGATGCTATCTGGAGTCTCCCGTCTCCTCCTTTTCTGGACAGGGGACTGGGCTTGTATGCTGCTGGCCTGGGACCCAGCTTCTCTGGGTCTGTCCGAGGCAGTGATGCTCTCTGAACTGATGCTACTAGGAGGTCCCCAGGGCAGGGACTAGGGTCTCTGCAACCAGCTGAGGTGTGCACTGAGCTGTCCAACAAATTCTGACTCATCCGCAGGCCCTACTGGGCTTTCCCCTGTGTAGACATTGAACAGGAAAAGGTTTAGGCGCTGGGATCTGAGTGGAACCTGTCAGCTGGGTACCCACTTGTTAACAAGGGATCCTAAACTGGGGATGACTTTGCCAGACTGTTATCACCCAGCCAGCCCCAAGTTACCCAAGAAGCTTAGGAAGAAAGGCGTACTCCTGGGCTCCTCTAGGGATTCACCATCGGTGGGTCTTCGATGGAGCCAAGGAATCTGAAAGTTCAGTGTGCTCCCCAGGGGCCCCTGAGGGACACCGTGCTGAGAACCACCATGGGAGGAAAGACAGAGAATGTTCAGAGCCATGAGCCTGAGTCTCAGAAACGCTGCACTCGTCTGCTTACCTCATCCCTAGAAGGTCCAAAAATTCACACAGTCAACTGGCCATTGTATATTTTGCCTCTCCATGATGGTCTGAGTGGGTGGCCCTTCCCTGACATGGGCAATCACACCAAACCTGCTGCCAGAGCATGTGCAGCACCCGCACAGGCCGAGTGCAGGGTGGTGGCACCTGCCCCACCCCCATGCCCTGTCCAGGAGACAGGGGAGTCAGGGCACAACATCTGGCCCTTGCCCTGACTCTAGACTGTGTCTTGCAACCACTGTCCAGGTGGGCTGCTGAAATGTGGAGCCCTAGTGGGCTCCTCAGTTTCCTGCCCTGTACCATGGGGATGTTAATGACAGCACCTGCCTCACTGGGTAATTGTGATGACGGTGAGAGACGGTGGCAGAAAGCACCCCATGCTTAGTGGCTACCACATGTTGAGCAATTAAACTCTTCGCTGCATGAGTTCATCTAATCCCTCACAACCCTTGCAGGTGGAAACTATTATTAACCCCATTTTCCAGATGAGGGACATTAAGTGACTCACCCTGGGTCACTTGGCTAGAAACAGCAGGGCTGGAATTCAAACCTGGGGAGTCTGGCTCCTGAGCCCAGCTCTAATCACTAGACAGTGCTGCCTCAGTTGATGCAAAGCCTAAGCCACAGCCTAGAGCGGAGCAGAAGCTGGAGGCAAAAGGGGCAAAAAGACCCTGTTGTGTTTGGGGGAGAAAAATGACAATGAACTTGATACTCAGAGAACCTGGCCATAGGGTAGGTGTCACTTAAGAGAAAAATCAAATCTGGGCCACCCCAAGCCAGCAGGGCAGGCAAGACAGAGAAGCATGGGACCCACTGGGTCACTTTGAAAGGTCTAGATGACATCCACAAGCCCAGGGAAGTGGTCGTTCTGAAGAGGGGGATCAAGTCCACATTAGCTACATTATTTCGTTTTTATCTCACCCTCAATATGCTCCACAGGGGGCTTTCAAGGAAACAGAAGAGTCGAATAATTCTATTGCAGATAAGTCTGGAGTTCCTCTATGTAATATTCCCCATCTGGAGATTCACAATCAGCAAAATCAAGGCTCTGGTAAGTCCTGCAGAGAAACCTGTTTAGTTGATCCAACCTAGCATCCCTCACACTTAACTGACCGTGAAACCTTTCCCTTTTCCCTGGGACACCTATTGACACTTCATGGAACACAGTTTGTGAACTGCTGGTATAGGGCAGGGGTCACAAACTTTTTCTGTAAATAATATTTCTAAAAATAATAAATATCTTCAGTTTCGTGGGTCATTGGGTCTCTGTCACAACTATTCAACTTTATGCACAAAAGTAGCTTTGGACAATATGTAAATGAGTGAGTGTGGCTGTGTGCTGATAAAACACTGTTTATGGACATGAAAATGTGAACTTCATATAATTTTATGTATCACGAAATATTATTCTTATGATTTTTCTCAGCCACTTAAAACTGTTTTTAGCTTACAGGCCACAAAAAAAAAGAAACAGACTGGAGGCTGGCTGAGTCAGCAAGGTATAGTTTGCCAACCCCTGTTACAGATCAATGGAAGGCTCTAGTACCTTCTAGGATCCCCTGTATTTCTCAGGAGCATGGAAAAAGGAAGAGACATAGAGGAGAAGAAAGTGGGGATACCATGAGTAGAAAAAAGACTGATCTGGAAAGCAGGAGACAAGAGTGTGAACTCTGCAGTCCCTCCCACATGGCATGTGGTGAGTAATTCTGGTTTTCTGAAACTCAGGCAGAGGGGATGTTCTGGATGGTGTGTGTGTTGGGTGGGGGTGGGGGGGTGTCTCTCTTTTCTCACAGAGATCTCTACGAGCCTCTGACATGTAGGAATTGTTCCTGCTCCCCATACCCTACTACCATGTACCTGAGTTGAAGAAAGAGATAAGAAGGGGCACCTAAACTGTACTTTTATTAAATCATCCCCAAGATGCTGGCCAGATTCCCCCCCACACCCCAAAGCTCCTGACCAAAGGCAATGGTCTCTGATAGGAAGAAAAGAGGCAAAGCCCAGGAAAAGGGTATTAAATATAGCCACTTTGAATCTACTTGGCAAAATCTAACATAAGTAAAAAGAAAACTAAAAACTGGGAAAATATTTGCTGCTCGAATTGCAAACAGCCAAAACCAAGAACCAACTAGAATGATGAGCAGAGGATAGGAACAGACGGTGCGGGGGGAGAAACAGCAAACGGCACACATGCAAAGATGCTGCGCCTCAACAGAAGGAGACGAAAGCAAAGCGACCACAGGACACCGTGGGTCATCCACCGAAAAGCGAAGACAGGTGCGCCCAGGAACCCGAACTGGCAAGGAAGAGGCAGCAGGCGCCCACCCATACTGCTGGCGGGGGTGCAACGGAATGGCCTCTAAAGAGGGCAAATTGACAGTATCTATCAAAACTACAAATAGAAGATGTCACTTCCAGGAATTTACCCTAGAGCTACACTCACTCAACTGAAAAATGACATATGCACCATGGTTTTCCACTGCAGCCCTGTCTATTAGAGCAAAAGACTGGAAAACACCTGGATGTCCATCTCGAGAGGACTGGATAAATCCTCAATCAAGTAATAGTAATGGTAATACTATTATTACCATCAATTTCAGTGGTAAGAATAATAATAGTAACAACTCCCATTTAGGGCATATGTAATATAGGCATCTCCTGTTCTAAGACATCACCACTCAAAGCGTGGTCCAGTGACCAGCAGCCTGTGCATCACCAGGAGCTATTTGGAAATGCAGGCTCCCCCCTGCCCCAGACCTGCTGAATCAGAATCTGTGTTTTAACAAGATGCCCAGGATGTCCTTATGCACATCAAGGCACTATTTTTAGAACTCTTTCCATATTGACTCATTAAGTCTCACAACAACCCAGTGGCCCAGGCCGTCTTATCACCTGCACATTGGAGATGAGGCAGACAAGGCTCTCACAGGTTAGGGAAGTTATCCAAAGTCACACAGTGAGTGAGTGGCAGAGCTACACTCGCTCTGCACATGGACACAAAACACATCAGCCTTAAGACAAACAAGGAAGATCTTTAATGGTTGACAGGACCAATCTCCAAGATAAGCCATCAGGTCAAGAACACTGTGTATGCTATACCATCATTTATGGGAGAAAAGAAAACCAACAGAAAGCAGAATCTATATGTAATAGCTGAAATATCCAGAGAGCATCTCTGAAAAGATATTCATGGAAATAGCAGTTGCCTTTGGGAAGTGGAACTTAGCAGCTGGAGGAATAGTCAGAGGGAAGCCATTTACTGTTACACACTTCAGTAATGTTTAACTTTGGAGCCATGGGCATGTATTTCTTATTCAAAAACAAATGAAAAAAAATTTTTCTTTTCTTGAAACTGGTGGAAGGAATAAGCTGCACACCCAGAAACCAGCCCCACTTAATTAGAAACACACTCCAGGGGAGGGAGAAATTAGCACAGCCAAGCCCACCTCCAGTACCCCTCTCACCTTTCTGTCCCACCTTCTCAAAGGAGGCAGATGTGTGGTGGGCAGTGAGAGGTGCAGGGGGGATGGCATGCTAACAATGGATTCCCCAAGAACTCAGAACTCAGAGCCACATTCTGGGTCTCTTGGAAAGGGCAAATGCCTTGCACCTGTGCAGTGGTTCTAAATCAGGGCCAATTCTGCAAATCTAGCAATGTCTGGAGACATTTTTGGAGGTCACAACTAGAAGGTGCTACTGGCATCTAGCAGGTAAAGCCAGGGACTCCACTAAACATCCTACAATGTACAGGACAGCCCAGAATGCTGTGTGCCATGAGGTTGAGAAGGCTGCACCAATGCTTCCCAGACTGTTGCATGTACAGGCATCACCTGGGGCTCTGGTTAAAGTGAAGGTTCTGATGGAGCAGGTCTGGGGTAGGCTGAGATTCTGTATTTCTACTAAAAGGGATGCCCCTTCTGGTGTGGGACCACCCTTTGAGCAACGAGGCCTCACCCAATCCAGGTGTGGCCAAACATGTAATACTGTAGTACAAAGGGAGCAGGGGCTGCTTCCGGTTTGCATCAAAAGGCTTAACACTGCGTACTGGTTGGGAGAGGCAAGCAGAGCCTGTTCTTGATGAAAACATGCATGAACACTGCTGAGATCCTCCTCAAGTCCAGGAGCACAGGCTGCATTAGAACTAGTGGTGGCTATGGCCAGGGACTCACCATCCAGAGTCTCCACCGAGAGCTGCAGGCCCAGGTTGTGCCGTGGGTTGACCACCCAGTGGTTGCTGGTGGCCGTGATGTCGAACACCAGCCAGCCCTCCTCTGAGGCCCAGAGGGTGCGACTGTCAAGCAGGAAGAGATCCGACTCCCTGCGAGAGAGAAGGAGAGAGACACAGGCTCCAGATTAGCTGGGTCACAGCTCAGCCACCCTGATAGCCAGCCACTGAAGGAGGAGGGAGCCTCAGGGGGTGGAGAAGGTGGGAGGGGACCCACCAGTCTTGGGTTCATCAGACCAAGTTCCAGGCATAAAGACCCCCAGTAGTTCTGGAGTGCAGAAGAGGTATGAAGAGATACATACAGAGAATGGGGAGCTGCTCTGCGGCAATCTCACCTTACAAATTGTTAGAGGGGAACACAGAGAGACAGAATACAGTAAGGCAGGAATTATACAGCCTCCATGTTACTGCAAGAGTCTCAGGGAGCAGAAGTTGACACTGATCAGATGATTCACCAAGTGCCAGACACTGTCTCAAGTGGTCTATACACATTATCTCATACAATTCTTACAAACCTAAATTGTAGGATTATTATCTCCATCCAAAACATGGTAAAACCATGACTTGTTCAAGGCCATTTAGCCAGGAAGTTGCCACACTGGGATTTGAGCTCAGGAAACTGAGCACCAGGGCAGACACTTCATTTCCAGGACATTCAACTTCTTCATGACCTTACCACGTGTTAGGAGGTGCAAATTCTTTCATTCTCTCTTCCTTATTTTTTGCAGTAGCAAAATGGGTTAAACCACAATTGACCCTGTAGGAGATGGAAGATGGGGGAATGGATGGATGAATGGATGGATGGATGGGTGGATGGATGGATGGATGGATGGATGGATGGATGGATGGATGGATGGGTGGATGGGTGGATGGGTGGATGGGTGGATGGGTGGATGGGTGGATGGGCGGGTCAATAAATAGATGGATTAATAGAAAAATGAGTGAGTGAATAGTGGAATATTACATTCCTGGATAGAATTCTGGTATATAAGGTCTTCATAACATCCCTTGTGTACTTTTAATTATAAGAATTCAAAGTTTTAATACTTTGAGTCTTTCAATAGTCAATAAAATATTTGAACCTCTATGTTGTGTCAGGCACTGGGGTATAATGATGAACAATACCAAACTGGCCCTTGCCCCAGGGCAATGACAATCTCTATCATACTGGGTGTCATCTAATTTTCCTGGAAATATGGGTGAATTTTCTCTACTCACACATAAAGACATCACATGTAGCAACTATTTATTCAGCACTTACTAAACGCCAGGCTCTGGGTTGAAATGTCTAATTAACATCTTGTCACTGAGTCCTTACAACAGCTCTAGGAGGTGGTTGATGTTACCAACACCATTATGCAAAACACAAAACTGAGAGTCCAGGCAGGATCAGAACCCAACAAGGCTAGCTGGAAGCCCAAGCTTGCAACAATACCACAAAAACAGTTCTGGACATTACCTATGCTCAGGTGTAGCTGTCAGAGCCTTTGACAAAATAAACTCATAATATAACCACTCAGTCATCGGCTGGAGGCAAGCAGCAGATGTCACTTTAGATAAGGGACATGCCTCAGGTTGGCCCTAGTCCCTAACTCTCCCTATTAAAACTAGTGGCAACCATTCCCATTTACCCTTCCTGTGTGGCCTGGAAACCTCCAAATTTGTGAGGTCTGCCAAATTATAATTCTGCTGCATGTATAACATATTAGACTTTCATCAGGTACATCAATATGTATAAGGCTCAGAGAAGGTACACAGTAACATTACAATGTTAGCCAGTTTCTTAAATTTATTTTAACTCAAAACCCACTAGACATGGGCTGAGAAGTTAACAGGTCACTCGGAGAAGCCTACACAGCGATGGAAAACCAGGCTCAGAAACAGATGGGAGCCAAGGTAGGTGTGAGGGCACAGGGCTGTCTCATCAAGCACAATTACAGAAGGAAGAAATCTTAGCTATTTTTCCTTCTTTCCATCTCTCCATCCAAAAGCCTGGGGGCAGAGAATCTAGTTGGCCCAGTCAAGTCAGGGGCCCAGCTCCTGGCCACAGGAGGGCAGCCACTGCACGGTGATGGGCAGCATCACTAGGACCATGGATGGAGGAGGGATCATCCTCACCCCACACCCCACTTTTTAAGTAATATTCAACAACCCCCAGAACCCGATTCAGAAAATACTGAGTTATACAATTGCTCTGATATGAATGTATCGAGAGGTGATTAGGCCATGAGGACTCCACCCTCATGAATGGATTAGTGTCCTTATAAAATGGCTTCAGGGAAGGAGTTTGGTCTCTTTTTGGCCCTCCACCTTCCACCATATGAGTACACAGCAACAAGGAGGCATCCTGAAGCAGAGTCCTCACCAGATGTCGACCCTGCTGGCACCTTGATCTTGGATTTTCCAGCCTGCAGAACTGTGAAGAATATACTTCTGTAATTTACAAATCACCCCGTCTCGGGTATTTCGTTAGAGCAGTGTGAATGGACTACAACAATTATGTAATGTGTGTGACTGCTGTATGACTTCTGATCTCATGACCAACGAAACACAGCCACGACACAAGACAACATATCGTACCCAGCCTGCCGAATCCAACTATCTTATGATCTATGAGAAACCCATTTCCCCAAAACAGAAATTACAGAAGTAGGAAAGTCTTTTTAGAGACACACAGGATTTTGAAGACCCTAAATTCGACTTCAATTTCCAAACTGAATTAAAATAATGAGACGGTTTTTTACGACCCATTTACCTCTATTTCTTCTCAGGACCCTTTCAGAGGTACTTTCAGAACTGACTTTGGGGATGTCCACACAGGTCTCCAACTTACAAACAAGAATTTCCTGCTGTCCTCATCTCCAGTTTACCCTGATGACTTTCCTGGCTCCGGAAAGCTACCAAAGCTCATCCCTGCACCAGTTAGCCATTCTCGACAAGTAACAGATGGGAGAAGAAACATCACTCCAAATCAAAACAGTTTCTCCTACTGAACCAGGCTCCCAGGGTGCCTGTAAGAGACACCCACACCACAGCACTGAAGTCACAAAGTTGGGGGGTGATTTTGCTGGAACATTGTTATTTGCAGGAAAATGTGACCAGATATCTGGACAGGCCCTCATGGGCAATGAAACAGGGAATCATAACTGAAGGAACAGAATTAGGCCTCTGTGTAGAGAACACCAGCCAAACGATACTAAACCTTCTCCTATTCCAGGCGTGACACTGAGGGCCAGATGTTCCGGGCTGGCACTGACTCAGCCGTGAATCAACATGAATGTGTCAACTCCCTTCCCCCCCAGTCATGGTTTGTAGTTTTTCTGGGCACGCTTAGAAGAGCCAGACCTGCCTTTGAAGGCATCAGGATAGGGGAACCTTGTTAAGATGGGCAGAGTGTGACAGCCCGGGCCTGAGGTTGGACTGCCTGAGAAGGACCACGGAGGAATTACTGAGCAGCCAAGTCCAGACTGACAGCTGGGAAAGTGGAAATTTCTAGCTATCACCTTGAGCATCTTAAAAGAACACTGGTTCTTATACCCAGGGAGCACTGAATGAACCCTAGTGATATTTTTATTTACAGAGAACATATTGGCCTCCCCGACCAGCCAAAGTGAGAGAGGCAGGGAAGGCTTAGGCTGAAGGGCCCCCAGGAACCTAAATGTGTTCTTCCACCTTCACTACTACAGGAAATCAAGGTGTTCTCCATGCACCAATCCTCTGAATCTCCCTATGTTATGGTGAGACTGTTTCTTTTCCACAGATAAGGAAAGTGAGGGTCGGTGAAGTGAAGCCATTTGTCCACAGGGGCAGACTGAGGTTGCAGGACAGGAAACCTGACTCGAGAACTTGAGCCCTTAAGTCCTGTCACCTCCTTAACACACCACCTCACCAAGGGACAAGAGAGGCACAAGAAGTTGTCAAATGCCATATGATGCATGTTGTTGTCACAACACTGTGCAGGGCAGAGAAAATCCTAGAAGAGGATGAGATCCAGATGGCAGGGAATGGAGATGGCATGGAGGTTAAGCCAGCTAATTTTGGAGTCTCAGTTTCTTCCTCTGTAAAATGGGGATAATGCCATCTTCAATGATTGGAGAGAACCAAGTTAAGACTAGCCTGGCAACAAACTTCCTGTAGAGTGTCTATAGTTATTATAAGTCATGTCAGTGCTGGTGTCTATTCCCTACTAAACTGTAGGAAATTTTAGGATTAAGACTTTATACGCCTTGCCCCAGAGGCTATGTGATCTGCCTGAGATCCTGCAGTCAACAGACCACATAACCATTCAAAGAATGTTCTCCTTTGACTCCAAAATTCAACAAAGTATATAAGGATGTTCACAGTTGTGCCAGATTTTCTGCAAATATGGCTACCTCCTACCTCTATACCCACACACTGCTCTCCCATAAAGCTGTGGGGTCTGTTCCCCATCTTTGAAGTCTGGACTGACCATGTGACCTGCTGTGACCAGTAGGACCCAGTGGAAGCGAGACCCTGCCTAGTCCAGGCTAGGACGTAAGAGGCCTAGCAGTTTCTATTTTTGCTCTCTGGAAAGCTAGCCACTGAACCAAGAAATCTGACTCCACTGCTGGTGAGAGAGACCACGTGGAGAGGAGGGAGGTAGAGGCTGTGGAAAATAAGGGTCTACAAACCGAGAGAAAGAGAAGCCAGCTCCCAGGTGAGGTGCCATCTTGGGCGTTCCTGCCCCAGCCAAGCTCCCAGCTTCATCAGTGACCACAGCAGACACAACAAAGAGTAGAAAAACCACCCGGCTAAGCCCTGCCCAAATTCCTGAGCAATAAAATGGTTGTTGTTTTAAGCCACTACGAGTGGGTGGTTAGTTTCAGAGAGAGAGAACCCAAACAACATTGTAACAGAATAACTGAAAACTAACCATCTATCTGGAGAGATTGGTAAAAACATCATGGCACATCCAAGGCAATAGAGCCCTACAAAGGAGCTGCTTCAAAGGATCCCATACATCTGTGCTTGTTAACAAGGGGGGAATATGGCATTAAGCAAAAAGGTGTTATAAAACAGGATGTGTACAATGTAAATTTCTGAGAAAATACAAAATGCTAAAGTCAATACAAAAAGAAATTAAAATTTTAGTTGCCCAAAAGAAACTGAAATAGGAATAAAAGGCCTTTCCCACTCACACATCTCAGATGGTTTTATTCCACAAATTTACCACATTATCAACAGGTAATTCCTTCTTGTACAATTGGGTCAAGAAAATGGAAGAGGGCAAGTTTGGAACCCATATTTTAAAGCTAGCGTGCCATTGATTTCAAATATAGATAAGGCCAATTTGAATAGAGATTTCTCTAAAGAAGATGCACAAACGGCCAATGAACACATGAAAAGATGCTCAGAATCACTAGCCATTAGGGAAATACAAATCAAAACCACAGTGAGATAGCATTTCACACCTACTACATGGCTGGAAGCAAAAACACAATGACAAGTGCGGTTGTCAAGGATGTGGAGAAACTGGAACCCTCATGCACTGGTGGCAGGATTGTAAAATGGTGCAGCCACTTTGCAAAACAGTATGGCAGTCCTCAAAAGGTGATGCATGGAGTTACCATATGACCCAGCAATTCTCCTACCCAGAGAAATGAAAATATATGTCCATACAAAATCTTATACACCAATGTTCATAGTGGCATTACTCATAATAGCCGAAAAAGTGGAAACAACCCAAATGTCCGTCAAATAATGAATGGTTAAACAAAATATGGTAGATCCATACAATGTAATATTATTTGGCAATAAAAAGGAATGAAATACTGATACTTGCTATAACCTAGATGAACCTTGAAATCATTACGCTAAGTAAAAGTAGTCAGACACAAAAGACCACATAGTGCATGATTCCTTTTACATAAAATGCCCAGAATAGGCAAATCCTTAGAGACAGAAAGTAGATTAGTGGTTGCCAACGGCTAGAGTGAGAGGCAAAATGGGGATGACTGCTAATGAGTATGGAGTTTCCTTTGGGGGGGACAAAAACGTTGTAATGTTAGATAGTGGTGCTGGTTACACAACTCTAAATGGACCCAAAACCACTGAATTGTACACTTTGAAAGGGTCAATTGTACAGTATGCGAATTGTATCTCAATAAGGTTGT
>NW_007730703.1:98154-133977 GCF_000696425.1 Galeopterus variegatus
TGCCAACGGCTAGAGTGAGAGGCAAAATGGGGATGACTGCTAATGAGTATGGAGTTTCCTTTTGGGGGGACAAAAACGTTGTAATGTTAGATAGTGGTGCTGGTTACACAACTCTAAATGGACCCCAAACCACTGAATTGTACACTTTGAAAGGGTCAATTGTACAGTATGCGAATTGTATCTCAATAAGGTTGTTTTTTTAAAATGGATAAACCTGATACAAGCCTCAAATATAGAGCAGAGTGCCATTAAGCTAATAATTTCTAAAGTTTACACACCTCTGCACGAAAGCTTATGTGCATGTACTCCAGAGTTTCAGCAACAATCCACTCTCAAGTACAGTGTTCCCCTTTAAGAGCTAACACACATTATGTCAATACTGTCTCAAGTTAGAAATTTTTAGCAGACCCTGTTTCCAAAAGAGCTAGATTCTGCACGAGGGCAACACATCTTCGTGTTCCACTGGACCTGCAGAACGAACCTGGGCGAGGCGGCTGGCCTCTCGCCCCCTCTTACATGTGGGGACAGTTTTGCCCACTCCTCCAAGCAGCAGGGCCGGGGCACGGGTCGCATGACTCATGACTATAAATGTAGTGTTCCTTCCACTTTCTTGTGCTTTTGAGAAACAGTGGCAAGACCCAGAAGGTCAAATTCTCCCCTCCTGAAACCAGGTCTCCCCAAAGCCCTGCTCTGTGAGGTGTGAACCACCAGGAACTCCAATTCCCGGGTGCTGAGAAGTGTTAATATTTAACCACCAGCCTGGGGCTAGTGTGTGGTTGAGGCTTGCGGTGCTTCCTCCCAGGGTCACATCTGTGGACCAGCAGAAACCTCATCCCAGAGGGAGAAGCAGGAGGAGATGCACACACCAGAGTGAGTTTCCCCTGTCTCTCAGCCCACCTTTCCCTGGAAAGATCTATCACAATGGAAAAGTGGGTATTTTAAAAACTCAAACGTGGGATGGTGGAAAGTTTTTTTTTTTTTTTTCTTGCCATGAGACTACTTAGAAGCTATTTAGAGACTGTAACCCTCCAGGGCCTTCATCCACGACCCACTCCGGGATGAGTAAGAATCCCATGTGGGATGCAGGGTCCGACTCCCTTGGACCAGGGCCTCCAAGAAACTGTTAATACTTTGTGCAAACACAGCTCCAGGGAGGACAGCCCTGAAACTGGTCCTGCTGCGAAACAGAGCAGAGTCTGGAAGTCTGAGGGTTTCTCTGGCCCTGGGACAACACAAGCACGAGTAGGAGCCGTGGGAAACATGGAGTCCTACTGGGTCCCACAGTGCCCACTGCCTGTTACCAGGGACAGTCCAGATCCTGTCTTAGGACCCAGTGTCAGTGCTGTGGGAAAGACACTTCCTTTGATCTCCTGCCAGTGGACCCAAACATCAAGGATCTAAAGAACCAAAAAGGACCTTGGATATACACTCCAGCAGATTTAACTATCAGCTCAGACCAGAGAGTTTCTGTTTTGTGCATGGGCTGCTGGTGGCTAAATGGGAATTAGAATCCAGTTCTGGAACACAGTCCAGGGTGGTGTGATAAAAAATGCTCTTGCCATGACAACCCCAGACCCAGCATGACTCCCCCTGGGACTCTCAGACTCAGCCCAACACCTCCTGGGAGGAGGTGCAAGCCAGGGTTGAGAAGGGCCACATGTGGAACCATCCAGGGTCTCTCTGAAAGGTCTGGCTGATGGCCTCAGCACCCCAAGACCACATCCCAGGCAACTACTGTGTGCCAGGCTCTCGAGTAACACCCTCTCACCTAATCCTGCCCTCCTCCAACAAGGTAGGTGCAATCTTGATCCCCACTGAATAGGCGAGACAACAGGGTGGAGGAGTTAAAAAAAGAGTCCCCAGCTAATGAGCAGCAGGCCCGGATGGGAAGCGGCATGAAGAGCAGCCAGCCCAGTAATGAGCGTGCTTCTAGAAGATGGAAAAAGCAGGAAACAGATTCTCCGCTAGAGCCTCCAGAAGGGACGCAGCCCCATGGATATCTTGATTTTGGCTTAGTGAAACCCATTCCAGACTTTGAGCCTCCAGAACTACAAGAGAATAAATTTGTGTTGTCTTAAGCCTCTAAGCTAGTGGTCACGTGTTGCAGCAGTCGGAAGAAGTGGGGCAGTTCCACTCCTAATATCCTCACTGGAACGCCGCCTATCATTAGGTGCTCAGCTCAGAGCCAGAGACACAAGGGCAGCCGAAGACAGTGCTCTGGGTGCAGAGGCTGGGAATGCATCGCACAAAGGAAGGTAGTAGAGCCCCTAATTAAGTGACGTGGGGGAAAGTAAAGTCCTCCAGGTAAGCAAGACAAAAGGACTAGACTTGGGGACTGAGGGGAACATCTCCCAAGGAAGGTCAGAAGGGTGAGGCTACATGCTACACGCTTGCCCCAGGGCTAATGCAGCCAAGAGGGCCGGAAAAGTGCTCCCGGCAGGGGGAACAGAATGAGCGAAGCTGGGGGTACAGGTGCACAGTGGCCAGGACCAGCAGGGCCTGTGGCCCTGGGAAATTGGTCCTGAGATCTGGGAAGCCAGGCAGTGTTTTAAGCAGGGGTAGAGAGAATCTGCTCCACAGTTCGCAGTTCCAGAAGACTGTCTCCCCCACCTCTACTCTGACCCACACCCTCACCCGGCTGCTCTTTGGAAAACTGCAAGGCTGGACATTATTTTGAAGCCCTGCATGTTGTGAACTGCTGCTGGGCCCCAAGAACATTCCTCAGAAGAGAGAGAGCGAGAGGCCGGAGCATTCCCAGGCTGACGTGATGTCACAGAGGGACAGCAGGCATGTGGCTGCTGACGGTGAGTCAGGCTGGGAAACCAGCAACCCGCTGTGCACCTGGAGTCAGACCAGGGAGCAAACAGCAGCCTGCAGGGAAGCCTGGGAAGGAGATCAAAGAGCCCGCGGAGGAAGCTGCCCCACCCACAGCCGTCAGGCTCCCAGGTCCACGGGGTGCCCCTCCGGAGCCCCAAGCTGGGGAGGACCCAGCCCGGGCCCTGGGCTCCCCCACTCTTGGCTTCAGGGGAATGCCCTGCTTTTCTACCGAGTCACCCAAACAATCACTGGCATCCCCCCCCGAGACAGGAAGATGAAGTCAGGGAAGTCCAAGGCTTTTTTTAAACACACTTTCTTTAAAGCTACGCATATCCAGGAAGACTAAAATTAAGTCATTTGGGAGAAAGGTGGAAAAATACACAAAGAAGCACAATATGCTCCTGCCACAGACAGGGCTCGGGTGTCCAGCCCACAGCTTTCCCACCCACCCCAGGCCTGTCTCTCTCTCTGGGCAGGACCAGCTGACCACAAAAGGAGCCCGCCCCAGCACTCACAGGAAGATCTGGAACACTCCTGTCCAGTGCCCAGGAGGCCTGTGTTGTCAGAGTCAGGAAGCAAATCAGCAGCCATTTAGTCCTGAGCCTCAGTTTCCCCATCTACAATATGAAGGATTTAGAATTTATCAAGGTCTCAAAAACTGCATCTCATTAATAGGCTAAGAGTGGAAAATGAGAGGGTCAAAAATCAGCTCTGCAGTTAAATAAGGGTGGGTGCACCACATGATATGTTGCTCCTTAGAGATTTCCTGATGCATGTTAGCTCTTCAAAGGCTCTACGAAGTCCTGCTGCAAAGAAATGTCTACTCCAGCAACGGAGTATAGTAAAGGGGCTCTCAAACTGGCGTATACCTGAGATCACAGGGGTAGAGAGTTGAGAGGTTCGAAGAAGCTCAGTCGGAAATGGAAGCCCCCCACCTCAGAGACTCATCCACCAGCAGAGTCAGTCAGGAGAGCTGGATAGAGACCAAGCTGCTCTTTGTGATGAAGTCCTCGGGGTGGTCCTTGGGTCACACTCTGGGTGGTCAAGGATGCAGGCATCACTGTGATGTGGGGAAAGTTGGAGTCAAACCCCAGTGAGTGGCCCTGAGCAAGCTGACCTCTGTCCCTCAGGTTCTTTTGTTTGTAAAATGGGGATAACTGTCAAGATGTCCAGATGCACAGAGCCAGAGGTTCAAGGTTCCTGGTTGGTTAGAAAACTCAACGTCAATGTGGATTTCCACCGCTGGACATACATTGCCCTGGTCATAAAGCAAGGAGTTCACTAGTGCATCCTGCTGGTCCCAATTCAAGATGCTATGATCTTAGAGCAATTTTAGATCTTAGAGTGAGCCCACTGAATCCTACAATACCTGAAAGGTAGGTGCTCTTGTCCCCCTCATAGGTGGGAGACTGAGACTCAGGGAAATTCAGGTGTGCATGCAGGTGGTAAACTGAGCTAGCCTGGAGCCCTGATCCAGCTCGGGAGTCCCAGCCCTGCAGGCTGTTATGGTTCCAATGGCAGAGGGAGAAACTCAGAGGTCTCTTTTCACCCTTCTAACCCCATACTCCCCTGCTCCCAGCAGCTTGTGTGAACTGCCTGCCTTTAACCCTTTATAAGCTCTTAGGATAAAACCCCCCAAATCAATCCCTAATGTGTTCCATAATAAGAGAGACAATGTAACTGATGATCCAAACCAGGAAACTTTAGGGAGAGAAAGGAGGTGCTTTTACTAATTCCAGATGAGCACAGGGGCTTTAGTCTCCCTGCCTGTAAGGCCCTGGGTGGTCCAGCCACTCTCACCGCACTCCCCTCCCACCCTGGCTCATGTTCAGGCTCTCACTCATGCCAGACTCCAGATTGCCATGGGCCTTTGTACGTGCTATTCCCACTGCCTATAACACTGTTCCTTGCCCTTTTACCTCTGTCACACCTGCTCATCCTTCAGCTTCCCAGAGAAGCATCCACCACACCGTGATGGCACTAGACATCCACTAGACGACATCAAAGCCCAAGTCCTCCCTGTGCAGCACACTGAGGCTGCAGTTGAAATGTGTTTGTACAGTTCTTTGGTTTTTCCTTTTTCCCCAGCAGATTTTAAGCTCCCTGTCAGCAAGAACTTGTCCTATTTTGTTCACCACTATAATAGCCCCAGCACCTAGTACACAACACATACAGTAGGTCTCAAGCACAGGCATGTGCCACATAAGGACGTTTCGTTCAGCCACAACCCACATATAGGGCTGTGGTCCCGTAAGATTATAATGGAGCTGTGGGTGCACAGGAGACTATACCATAGGTTTGTGTAAGGACACTCTACAATGTGTGCACAGTGACAAAATCGCATTGCTCAGAATGTACCTCCGTCGATAAGCAGTGCATGGCTGTTTATGTTGGGTGAATGTGCTAGTACTCTTGCTCAGAATGTACCTCCGTCGATAAGCAGTGCATGGCTGTTTATGTTGGGTGAATGTGCTAATACTGAGTATTCTTACCAGGCAAGCAGGTTTTCTGGCTTCACATATGGTAGTTTATATTACTGAAAGAACAGTGAATGTTTTTTCAAGTTGCTCAGGTACCTCCAGATACGGCTTTGCCTCCCAGTTCCCTGAGGCCTTACCTACCAGTTCCACACATGCCCCCATGGAGCTCACTCCCAGGTCATGGGCACCAAGCTCCTGGTCTCACACAGTGATTGAAGGGAGACCCTGTCCTGGGCACCCCCACACCCCACACCTTCCACAGGCCTGGCTGTGGACTCAAGAGTGTGTCAAATTACCCTAGATTGATCCCCCTGTTGGAAACTGCCAGGTTGTTGGGGCTTCCTACTGGCCTTCTCTATTTCCTATCCCTCACCTCTTCAGGGCCATCTCCTCTCCCCACATCGGGAAAAACTTCAGGACTCAGACGGGCAAGAAGCAGCAGCTGAATAAGCAAATCTCATATTTACTTTTGGACCCATCTTGTCCACCCTCCTTCAGGATTCTAGGGATGGAGTCCCAGGATTTCCAGAAACCTGGAGGCTCCATCATCCCACTCATCTTAAGCATGATCCACACTGAAACCTGATGAGAGCTGAGCTACTGCTTCCAGTGCACGAATCAGACACATTCACGCTGAAATGTCAAGAGCTCTGGGAGTCCCCCCAGAAGAGCCAGGCCTTGCGGGGAGCAGCGGGCAGCACCGTGGAGCTTCTGAAACGGCTCTGGGGGAAAATCCGTCGCGGACAAGCAGCTGCCTGCATCTGGCATCACGGAGGCGGGAAGGCAGCTGAGGGCTGGGAGACTCATCTTTCTAGACATTCCCTGGTTGCCCCATTTCCTCCAGCCTCCAGCCCAAAATAGAACGAGGTAAATTTGGCCTCTCTCACACATGCTTAAGGAATAAACAAACCAACACCAACACAGTTTCATGCTGGGTCATCTCTGCAGCTCTTTTTGTTTTTAAAGAACCATGGGCTGTTTTAAGATTCCAAACCCTGACACAGAAACGTGGATTGAAGCAGGCAGATGACGGGGAAAGGAAATAAACTTAACAGCAGAGTGTGCAGAAGCAGCAAGCAAAGTGACTGCCAACTTCAAGATTCTCAAAAACACAGACCAGGTGGGAATGTCTACAAGCAGGGCAAAAGGGGTGTCTGGGACTTGTTCTGACTGCAGCATGCTGAAGCCACAGTGCTGCCAGGAAGAGCGAGGCCAAGGAAAGCACTTGCAGGCTCCCAGGAGCTGCGACTGGTGCTGAGCGCACCTCTAGCTGTGGGCTCCTCCTGTGCGGTAGATACTCTCATCCTCTGTCACGTTTCAGGGACCCCCTGCAGCAGATCCTGAGTCAAGAACTTGAATGCAAGGAGTTTATCTGAGAGGTGACCCCAGAAACCACCTGGAGAGGGCAGGAAAGTGAGACAGGGATAGAAATCAACCAAAACAGGACACTGTGGGCTCTGGAGCCTGAACCCATCAGGACCTCTGGAGACCGTGCTCCGAGTGTCCAGGAGGCCAGGAAACCTGTCCACCAGTTCCTGTTCATCCTCGATGCAAGGCTGCACCCAGGCACCTCAACTCCTTGGTGGCTTGCGAAAGTCCCACGCAGGGAAAGGCGAGTGCTGACTGGAAGCACTAGGTCTGCAGCTGACGAGGGGCAGAGGCCCTGTCTAAGGTCACAGCTAGTGGGGCAAACACGGCGGGAGTTGTCCGCCCTGTGTGGGCGGCTGGCCAGCTGTGGGCTGGGGGGAGAAACTGTTTCCCAGACTCAAAGCAGGGACCCCACCCAAATGACCTGTGGGTATGGTGCCAGCAGAGAGAAGAGACTCAACACCAGAGATGAAGGGGAAGCTGGCAGCCTCCTCCAATGGTCCAGGAGCAAGGTGGTGGGCCTCATAAACTCCCCTCTGCTGTGAGTTGAATATGCCCCAAAACTCACTGGAAACAATCTCCACTGTGACAATGTTAAGAGAGTGGGAAATCCTATTATGGTAATTGAAAGATGAGGCCTTTAAGAGGTGATTCGATTGTGAGGACTGTACTCTTGTGAATGGATTAATCCATTGATGGTTTAATAGTGGCCATGGGCATGGTTCTGATGGCTTCATACAGAGAGCTAGTGAGCAGCTTAGCACTCTTGCTCAGCCCATTCTCACCAAGTGACACCCTGCAGAGTCGCCACCAAGAACAAGGCCCTCACCAGATGCACTCCCCCGGACATTAGACTTCCACCCTCTGAAACTGTAAGAAATAAACCTTGTTTGTGTTTTTAACAAATTACCCAGTTTCTAGTATTCTGTTATAAGCAACAGAAATGGACTAATACAACGCCCTAGGGATGCAGGACCCCAAAGATGCACCGAGCCCCAGCACACGAAACACCGGAGTTTAGACAGAGGGATCCAAAGCAGGGCTCGGCTAGAGAAAGTTTCTGAAGGAGAATTCCCATTTCCTTTCCTTTGACAATTACAGGTTTCTCAGGAGGCTCCTGGTTCCAGCTCTTGGTCCCACTTGCAAACCTGACTCCCAAACCACTCTCAGCCACCCTCTTCCCCTTTCCCAGACCTGAGGCTCTACCCCAGAGCAGGAATTTGAGCCCAATCCCTAATCCCACAACAGGAGGGGAGAAAAGAAGTCTGCTTCTGGACCCCAAGCGTCACTTTCAGGGGCTCTTCCCTAACTAGGCCCTGAGGAAGAATTAAAAGAAAAAAAGAAACCTTACCCCTTAAAAGGCTCTTACGATCTAGTCTCCACGCAAAAAGCAAGGCCACGGGGTATGCTCTGTGCCAGGCACAGGTCACAACGGCTGAAAGCCCAAGGTCACGAGGACTCCAGGCTGAGGACCCCATGACTGAGACCACCTGCCGTCCAAGTTCAGAAGCAGCTAGACCACAGGCAGAGGGTGGGGGATTTGAGCTGGATTTTAAAATAGGTGGGGTTGAGAAAAACTGAGCAGTACTGGGAGAGGATTGCATCAACTCTCCAGCAAATGGTGATTGACTATCAAGGTCATCAGAAATAAGCAAAGCTGAAGGAACACACAGGCAAGAGGAGCCTCAGGAGACAAGGTGGGGTTGAGAAAAACTGAGCAGTACTGGGAGAGGATTGCATCAACTCTCCAGCAAATGCTGATTGACTATCAAGGTCATCAGAAATAAGCAAAGCTGAAGGAACACACAGGCAAGAGGAGCCTCAGGAGACATGACAACTAAATGGCATGTGGTGCTCTGGATGGGATCCTAAAATAGAAGGACTTTAAGGCAAAAACAAAGGAAATCTGAATAAGTTACTGACTTTAGTTAATAATAATGCAGAAATCAGTTCATTAATTGTAGTAAATGTACCATACTAATGTAAGAAGTTAATTAATAAGGGAAACTGGGTGTGTCTGTGTTTCTACACGTCTGTGTCTGTGTGTCTGTATGTAGAGGAGATAGCTGGAAATGAGGCTAGAGCCAGGAGGTGTGCACCCCTAGACTAAGGGGCTGGAATTCCAAAGCACAGATGAGAGGTATCCGCATGAACACAGACATCAACAGACATCCATACCCAGGGAGTTCACAGGGCCAGCATCCTGGACAAGTGACCTGTGCAGTCACACAGGACCTCATGCAGAGAAGGACACATGCTTGGTTTAATGCTGTGCTGTCACCATCTTGAAATCCTTTACGCATTTTTAACAAGGGGCCCTGCAAATTACACAAGTCCTAGGAGCTTGTTTTTAAACATCACTAACAAAGACTTCAAGTTCCAATACCAGACCAGCTGGGGGTAGACATGGGAATCTATTTTTCTGTTGAAACATGCTCCCAGGTGGTCTTGGCAACAGCTCAGTTGGGCATTCCTGTCACTAAGTGAGGAGCTTCTTGCTCCAGATGTGGTCAGCTCTGGCCGTATCACCGGGGGCTTGTCCACAAGAGCAGCATCTCAGGATCCCCCCACCTGGGCACCTAGGCTCCAGGGGATCTCGTTCCCAGGACCTGTGAGCATACAGAGTGGATTTCCTGGGCACTGGCTTCCCTCCCTCCACCTTGTGCTCCCCAATCAGGTGCCCTCCGGCCCCCCAGGGGACACTGACAAAGTCTGAGGACATTTTTGGTTTTACAACTAAGTGCAAAGTAGTGTTATTGGAATCTAATGGGTGGAGGCCAGGGAGGCTGCCAAACACCCTACAGTGCCCAGGATGGCCCCTACCACAAAGAATGATCAAGACCCAAATGTCAACAGTGCCTTCACTGAGAACCCACCTTAAACGATGACTGATGGAGGCGTAAATACTTCAGAACACTTGACCCCTGACCAGGGCGCAACTCTGTCTTCAGAACCCCCTGCAGGAGGAGAGGAGTGAGCCAAAGTCACCCTCCGGGGACTCTGCAAGTCACTGCCCCTCACCGGCCTCCTCCCTTCCAGGCACAGCTACACGGTCCTCGTCTCAGGGTCAGCTGAGTGGAAAACGACCTGCAGCCTGTGGCCAACAGGTGTCCCTGGATGGCAGCTTCTCTCAATTAGCAGTGGCTGCCTCCTTCAGTGGAGCTGCACTGAGGATTCGGGGAGAGCCCAGCTTCAGCAGGAAGAAGTGCTGTAACCCGCCAGTAATTCCTGTCTCGCTTCCAGGGGGAGGATGGTGGCGTGCACGCTGGCATGCCAGCCAGCTGTCTGCTTCCCTTCCCCATTCTTGGACTTGCAAAATGGAAAGCCACGGGCATTGTTGAGGAAGAAGAAGAAAATGGCACTGACAGGTGGCAGGAGGAGGACAGAGCAAGAACCAGCATTTGGAACAACCCTGAGCATTTCCCAGAGGCCTACTTCTGACTTGAACTCAAAATAATCAAGGACTTCATTAACCATGGTTGTCCCCTTCAAAACATGACCTCCCTGGTTAGCCTGTACTTCCCATCCTTACAGAGTTAATATTTGAGCAGGCACTTTTCTTCCCAGCTACAGATGACCGCTATGACCAAATTGAAAAATATTAATTCTCTTTGTCTCCTGCCAAAAAGGCTAAAGCAATTACAGGCCCTGATATGAATCACAGATGTTAATACATTTGGAAAAATAGGCTCCCATAGTCGAGCAGAGGTCCAGGTTCAAGTATGAAGTGCTTTTGGAATTAAAGTGCCAGATCAAGTTATACAGACAGCCCCCAATACTAAAGCCCACTCTCCCCAAATGCATTCCAGGACAGAGAAGACAGGGCTACGGTGCACATGCTGACATCTTCCCTATTTGCAAACAAGAATCAACCTACCCTTGGTACCCACTGGCACACAAGCTCTAAATAACATAATTATAATCATCAAGGGAGAAACTTCCAGAGGATCGAAAAGTATTATAATTATGGGCAATTTTCACTTTTTGGAAATTGGGCTCAGATGCTGTAGGAAGGGGACAAGCAAGGCACTCTCGAGTTTCAGTTTTGGAAGAGAAAGCATGTTGGAAAGTTTGTTGGGGTGGGCCAGCCCAGCCCAAGGCCAGAGATGCCGGCCGGTGCTCGCACATCAGGTAGGTACCTGTCATGCACACACTTGGGCCAGCGTGCCACCGCTGTGCAAGAGACAGCATGGTCTATGAGTTCAGGAAGCCTGCATCCTACAGGGGAAGGCCAGATTTTTCCTTTATTCCTCCCTGCAACGGATGTTTTACTGAGTGCCTACTATGAGCCAGGCTCTAGACACAATGGATACGACAGCAAGCGCCCATTGCTGCCTCTGTCCTGGGCCCCCATCACAGCCACCATGGTGCACACTTGGATCTGCACCGTGAAGACAGATGAGGCTCGACATGGGCCTGCAAGCTGCCCAAGCGCAGGCAGTTCCACGTGGTGGATCAGGAGGCAGCCCCAGGTTTTACTACAGCCCTGAGTTTTTAACCCTCACTACACAACATTGCTGGGACAGGTTGGGCAGGTAGTTTGTCTTCTCTGGCAGTTTGCTTGTGCGGACAATACGATTTGCCCCACCATTACCCAATTCGTAGGACTGCTGTGAGGAGAGAGAAAAATGTGTACCCATCAGCCAAGGAAGAAAAACATGTGACTGGTGAAAGACACAAGCTTCTTTTCCTTATCCCCCAGCCCCGTATTCTCAGTTTGTCTGTAAAATGGGGTGGATAAGTGTACCTCGGGGTGGGGGGGTGGGGACGGTATGGGATGTATTAAAGAGTGTCTGTTGCACACAATCGACCTTTGTCATTATTACTGATCCTGAAGGCAGCCGTCTCTTCTCCCAGTACAGAGAAGCATCATAGAAAAGAGGCGGCTCTCAGATTGCATTGTGAATTTTGCCAAATCTATTGAATTGTAAAGGGAGCAGACCTTTCCCACAAGGTGGGTCTAACAAGAGGAGTAGGACTGACCACCTCACAGGGACATTTGCTCAACTTGACTCCACGTGATTTCACACTAGTGAGGAATCAGAGAATGCGTGTGCCCTGCTAACCTCTGCCAGATCCGTTGCAGGCACTCCCCAAACAGATTCTGTCGCCGCTGATGCTCTGATCTCCACCCGTGTTCTCCCTGCAAAGCCAGGCTGCAGATGAATAAGGGAAGGAAATAAAAGGCACAAAGATCAAAAACGCCACCAAGGCCCACCAGATGGCCACAGGACAGGAGGCCATCAGGCACTGGGCCCCAGGATGCTGAGCAAGGCAGTGGTTGTGTCTAGCACTAACTGGGTTGGACACAGTGGCTTGCCGTCTCTGCTCAGGTGGGTGGCGCTGAGTGCTGGCTTTTTCCAGAGTGATCCCTACAGACCCATGAGAGGACGCCAAGGGGAACCAAGAGGCATTAAGGGCCCATTGCTCCTGCTTAAGCACCTCCGAGCTGGGATCTGGAGTGGAGCCCAGATAAAAGGGCCTGAAGGACAAGTGCCCAGGCATTCTTGACCAAGACCGCTCCCTGGTCTGCTCTCCTCTGACCTCCCGGGACATCCTGGCAGTGCCCTGCCATCTTGCCCTCTGAAAATGCTACTCAGGGAGCTGAACCAGCACATCCTGAGAAGGCAGCTCAAAACCAGAGCTCACGCCCTGGGGCTGAGGTGTAGTGGCAAGGGGTGGAAGCCAGGAGATGTGGAACAAGGCACGTAGGCCTTCAGGAGCAGCAAGAAGGCTCCAGAAGCTTCCGGAAAGCTCTGGAGCCAAAGTCCAAAGGGATCTCCACCCTCAGCCAGTCCCTTTCCTGTGCCATTGAGACTGACAGTCATAGTCTAGACCATGCTTTGGGCTCAGTCCTGTAGGAAGAAAAACATCTTCTCTGAGAGACTAAGCCAAAGGGAACATGGGAGCCTGTTCTAGAAGAAATCTCTCCCTTTCCATCTCTTGAACATATAAGACAGCTCACAGATGACAGACAGAAATCACAGCCATCTGTTCACAGCCTAAGCACACAGGGAATCGCTTGGGAGCGTTTAAAAAATACCAAGGCCCAGCTCAACCCCCACGTACCAGGAGTTTTACAAGTCCCCCACCCCCACCCCCCACTGGTGATTCCAATGCCCACCCATGGTTGGGGACCAAAGCTCGGGACTCAGCAGTCCACCCATTTGAGCCCCAGGTGAGGAAATCAGCGCAAATGAGAGGCAAGGTAGGCTAGAACATGAGTGCTGGCATATGAGAGTCCCACCTCTGCCACCTCCTAGCTGTGTGATCTCGGGTAAGTTACTTCCCATCTCTGAGCCAGTCTCTGCACCTGTAAAATGGGGATAACAAATCTTTGAAGGATCATTTCTAAGGCACATAACAGAGGTGAAGTGTCCAGCACACAGTTGTACACAGTAAGCACCAAATAATGCAAGCCTCAACCACAGAGGTAGGGATGTGCTCTGCAGTGTGACCATATCTCTCTGTTCAAACGTGCTCACAGTGACTAAAGTCAGATCAAAACCTGCCCAAAGTCTTGCCACCAAGTCCTGAACCTGCATATAATGTGATCACCTGCACATAACTCACAAGTCCCCAGGAGAGGGCTGGGCAGGGATCCGACCCCACCTCCCTGGGACCACCCTGGAGGGCAATGCTCCTCCTTCCACCCCCAGCCCCTCTCAGGGAATCCCCTGCAAACTTGTCAGTGGTGCACATGCTCAGCCCCTCCGAGCTGTCAGTCAGAAACTGCACCTTCCCCTGCTCCCGAGGGCGGGCTGGAGAAGTGATGAGCTGAGCTGCAGGGGTGAGGATGTCCGCTCAGATCAGGGGTGCTCTGCGTGGAGTTTCCTTCTCTAAGGGGAAGGGAAGAGCTGTGGTCAGCTCTGTGTGTTTCTGGAGGGCTGGGGCCTGGGCTGAACCCTGGCCTCCTCCGCCAACTCATCTCGCAAGGTGGGGACAGGCAGAGACAGCTCCATCTTCCTCAGAGTGACTCAGGCTGCGGCTCATCCAAATCTTGACCCTGAAGACCACTCTGAGGTCAGCTTCCTGGCAGCACGAGTGCCTGGGATGGACCAAAGGACAGTTTTCATCCAGCTGCCGACATCATCTCGACCTTGGTGGTGACTGGATCTGCTTCTCTGGCTGGCCTTGGCTGCCCAGGGGTTCTCAAAGCACAACCACGGCCCCTGTAGGTGGGGCTGCACCATATGGGGGGGAGCAAGCCTGGGATATGCCAGGGGACAGAAGGGGAAGGCTGCGATGGAAGATGCCTGGTCCCAGTTTCATGAATGAAACTGGTTAACTAGCGTGACCCCTGCCCCAAACATCCTCACCTTCAGCTGGAACCAAAGTTTGAGCCAATGGGGATCCAAGCAAGTCCACCTCCTGAACGTCAGGCCCCAGCTGGTCTGGCCTTGGGCCCAGTGTTCAGAAAGTGAGGCTAAGACTCCAATCCCTTAGCCACTCCAACCCCCACCCCAGCAAGGCCTCTAAAGCCAAGGCCACCCTCCCAGACCTGCCTCTCAGCCCCCACTTGCTCCACAGCTCGCCAAGGGCGGCTCCAGCACGTCTTTCCAGCTGTCTGGGGCCGCGCTTCAAGCAGGGCCTGAGGGCCATGGAAGGCCTCCAGCTCAGCTCATTATCGGAATTTAATCTGGATTCCGAAAGATCAAGAGGACTCGGTGGAAAGTGACTCCCACAAGGGGAGAGACACGGAGGCCGACCCAAAGCCGGCTAATCCCCGGCACCCCCAGGGCTTTCCTGGAGCTCAGGCAGAGCTCGCCAGAGAGCCAGATGTCCCAAGCCTGCACAGCTGGGCGGCTGGCAGTAGTGAGGCCACAGCTCCCTCAGCACAGAGACCAGGGCAGCTACACATCAGTGGCAGCCAGGTTAGAATTTGGGCTCCTCTGGGGCTCAGAGTAGCAGGAGACCTCTAAAAGGAAGAAGATGCATGGCCCTAGGTGGGGACACGCAGGGGACAGCTCCATTTCCAAACAGGTGAGCCACTGGAAGTGTAGAGGGCTTCCAAGAGCATGTTCAAGCTCAGGCCTTTGTCTCCATTGGGAGACTGCAAGATTAAGGGATTTGGCCCAGTTGAAGTGCACGGGGAGCTCTCAATTTTCCTAAGATGATCTCTCTCCGCTTCCTGCGAGGAGGAGGAGGGAGAAATGACTAACGTTAGTGAACCTTTGCTGAACACTTACTACGTCTCACACATGTTCTAAGTATGTTAACTCCCTTCATCCTCACCATGTCCCTGGGAGGGAGATTCAGTTATTATCCCTATTTTACAGACAAGGAAGCTGAGGCTCTGAGGGGTTACTGTTTCCCAAGGCCACACTGGGATCTCTTGGCAAAATTCGAATCCATGCTCTCAAGAGCTAGTTTATCCCACCTGGGGAATTACATAAGAGGATCGCCTTGGTTCTAGATTCAAAAACAAGACCACCTGCCCAGAAAAATCAATCAATCAATAATTTTTTTTTTTAAATTTTAACCTTTTAACTTCTGGAGAACAAGAGCTTTGCTTTCTTCTCTCAGGCCCAGGAAGACAATGTAGAAATCTAAAGAAAGCAGCCCCTCCTCCCCTCCCACTGCCTCTCAACTCCACCCCCTTCCCTATGTGACACTTCCACCTGCCGTGTCATCTCCACTCCTCCTCACAGCCTCTGTTGGAGTGGAAACTCCTGGAGGGCGGGGACTCCTGGCAAGGGCTCAGACATTTGCAAATGAGGACCCAACACTGGGAAGAGCATCCCCAAGAATGACCTGTGGCCACACATCTCAGACCGCCTGCCAGGGAACTGAGGACACGTGTGCCACCCGCCCCTCTCCCAGCTGCAGTGACTCAGGCCTTCTCCCCTCCCCCCAGCGCCTCAGGACCCACCCCACAGCTCTCAGTCAAGTAAGGATTTGAGCCTCCTCAAACCGTGATAGGACCAGGTGTCCATGAAGTCAGCAGCCTGTCACAGGCAGAAGGACAAGGAGCCATGGGCAGCCAGGTGGGTCCTGCCTCACTGTGAGGACTGACCCTGCCCTGGCCTTACCAGCCTTCCTCCCATCCTTCCTGTGACCTGTCCCCACCTCAGCACTGTGGCTCTTGCAGTTCCCCAGAGGCTCTCTTCCCCCTGCTGCCAAATCCATCTTGTCATTCAAACGTCCCCATCTCAACAAGGCCATGAGCCCCTCTAAGATATGCCCCCTCTCTGCTGCCACCGGATCTAGCTGGTCAGAGCAATTATCTATTTATTTGCTCACGTGTTTACTATCCATCTTCTTCACCCCTGTTCTTGGTTGAACTGAATCTTCCCAAAACTTATATCCAAGTCCTAACCCTGATACCTATCTATGTGACCTTATTTGGAAACAGGGTCTTCACAGATGTAATTAGTTAAGATGAGGCCACACTGGAGTAGGGTGGGCCCCTAATCCAATATAAGAGGAGGAGGAAGCCACACAGGGAGAATACCACGGGAACACAGGCTGGGCCACATGACAATGGAGGCAGAGATTGGACAGATACAGCTGTCAACCAGGGAATGCTACACTCGACGACCACCACCAGAAGCCGGAAGAGGTGAGGAAGGATCCTCCCCAACAGGCTCCAGAGGGAGTATGACGCTGCCAACACCTCCTGGACATTGAGCCTCCAGGACCCCGAGAGAATAAATTTCCATTGTTTTAAGCCATCCAGTTTGTGGTACTTTGTTAGAGCAGGACACTCATACGTCTCCAAACTTTCAGAAGAGGGAAGAGGCTCTGGCTCTCACACTCCCATGGCATGCTCCCATAGTCCCAGTTTTGAGAACAGTACCTGGCTCTGGGTGAGAAATAAATGAATCGCTGAGTCTCTCTGCAAATGCAGTGGCCTGTTACCTCCATGAGGGCAGCATCATGCTGGGCTTGCCGTGGCTGACCCTCAGAGCCTTCCACGTGTGCACCACAGTGTGTGCGTGAACAGGAGGCGTGGGAGCAATGGGAGGAGACGCCCCTTGCATGAGCAGCAGCGCCTGGGGGTGCTGGCAGTCAGGAAGCAGGTCCTGCCACGGGAAGGAGGAGCCCGGCATCACAAGTGTCCTAGTAGACCCAATGACCGCTGGCCGGCAAACAAATTCCTTCGTGGAGAACTTGAAGGGGGAGACGCACAAGTGACCTTAGCCAGCCTTTCCAGTTCTGTTCAGCCAGACCCACCAGGGGCCACTACATTCCTGAAGTTAAGCCTCTTGATGGAGCTTTTGGAGGCAGGCTGGAGAACCTGCCGTCAAGTGCTATTAAAGAGTAGCCTCTGGGTCCCTGTCCAGCCCCAATCAGCCTTCATGAGAAAAAAACAAACATAGGATCTTGCTCAAGAGTCCTGGGGGACTTGCTAGCATGCAGAGCAACACCTGTCACCCTGAGAATAAATTCGGTGCCTCCCCATGGTTAACTGGGGCACCCGAGTGCCTTTAGTAAGAGGCTCAGAGCTGATTACCAAAGCTGTCTGCCCCACCTCCCCCTGCCACCTGCAGCTCCTTTCCAGTACCATCCCCTCCAGCAGGGTCTGCCATCCTCTCTAGCAGGGGAGCAGTACAGGGTAGTGCTTGGGGTGGGGTGGGGGCTCTAAAATGCAAAATTAAACCACACTGAGGTACCATTTGTCACCCATCAGACTGACAAAAATCAAAAGAGCTTGATCATAGCACATGAGGAAAGCAGCCTGCCCTTCCGTGGCTGGTGGGAGCAGAAGGACAGCAGTTCAGCAAGTTCTCCCACAAACTGTGTGCCCTCTAACCCCACAGTTCTATTTCTAGAACTTTGTCTGATGGCTAGACATGCACAGGTGTGGAAAGAAGGGTACCCACTGCGGCCCCATCCATAACAGTAGAAGAATGGAGAGCCCACCACGTGCACGTGGGAGACTGGTGCGACACATCCTGGCACGATGTACATGACAGAACAGTGTGGCAATTAAAACAACAAGGACACTCTATGGGAGCCGACAGGGGAGGACTGTCAAGGTTCACCAGTCGATGATAACAGCAAGGCACGGGAGACTGGATGCGGGACGCACAAACATATTTCATAATTTGAGGAGACTCGAGAAACTGGTAGGGGCCACCTCAGGCATGGGGCACAGGGTGGGAGGCAGTCTTAGTTTTCACCGTAGCTGCTCTTCTCTCTTCTCAGTGTTACACCATGAACGTGTCTTGCCTGTTCAGCTTCCCAAACCTGGGCCCAGGTCCTAACGCAGCCACTTCCCCTCTAGGGGGCCCCAACGCTGTGGTCTCGGTCACTCCAGTTCTCCCCATTTTGCAGATGAGTCACCACCTCGAAAGGCTACTGTGAACAGGAAATGAGATCACAAATGCAAAACTTTGAAAACACTCAAGAAAAGTTTCGTTTTCTTAGTATTTAGATGACCCCAAAATAGCAGTGCTTGGCAAAGGTGGCGGTGAGGGTTCCTCTGTCCCCGACTGCAGTCGCAAGGCCAATTTGTAGCTGAAGATGCAGGACTGACTGGCCGGCAAAAGGAGGCGCCCACACCACCCTTCTTCCACAAAGCCCATGTTGCAGCATCCAGGGGAACAGTACAAGTCCCACAGTCTGAAGAGTCCATGACCCCAGCAGACACTGAGCGACACGACCTTGGTCATTTCCACCTCGGAACTGCAGAATGCGCTTGTTCCATGCTGCAGCCCTTCTCCTTAGCCTCCTTATGTCTCACAGGACCTTGAAATTAAAGGGTCTCAAGAAATTAAAGCCTTTCAACATAAACTCTTGGTTCCTGACCTAGTGATTCTTGGAAAGCTGAGAGCTCTCTGCCTGTTTGTCTTTGGTTTGGGTTTTTTCCCCTAACAATTTATTACAAACAGCCACTTTCCTTGGTTGCCTGGCCTCACGGGCTGGGTTTCAGCGTGAAGGTAGAAGAGAGGTAGACCTTCAGAAACTGTCCTTCCCCTCCCATCCCCATGCTGCTAAGCACACTGCCAGATCCAGACAGCCCATAAATACCAACCCACATGTGGCCTCATATCCCCAGGCTCCCTGGCCTTGTGCTATTTCCGAACGGATTCCACGATGGTCATAGCTTTAAGAAACAGTGACATACATCGTACATATTCTTTAAAAAAAGGATCGGGGACAGGGCTTGCATGTGGTTGGCGTTCCAGGTGGAAGGCACCATGACTGGCCCGTGCCCCCATCTGGCCCCACCCTCCAGCCTTCACCCACATCTTCCTCTGTAGCTGGAGGAAGCTCAGTGCCCTCCCAGGCACCAGGACAGCACCCACCTGCCCAAGTGCTCCTGGAGCACCTGGTAAACGCTGATCCGGAACGTCTCATTATCGAAGCGTTCCCGGATGTAGTCCTTGTAGATCCGGAATTCCGCTGCAGTCACGGCTTCCCCTTCCGGGATCTTGGAAAGATCAAACCGAAACTCCCGATGGTGGTAGCGTGGGTGGAAGAACTCTTTGTCGTGTTCCACTGGACGGGGAAGAAAACACACACCAGCATCAAAAGCCCGTTAGTATCTGGGTTTCACTCTCCCGGCTCAGAGTCCAAGCCTGCCACCTAAGACAGATGGAGACTTGTCATTGCTAGCGATCCTGGTGATAACTGCCCATTCCACACTGACACACTGTGGATGGGAGGGTCACAGGCTCAGGCCCCACTGTCATCTTGAAAAGTAAGAGCATGACTCTGCGTCCACCTGCTGGGAAAAGTGGGCACTGACTAAAGCCATGCCATGGGCCCTGGCCAGCCTCAGGGCCCGGGAGCTCAGGCCTGGGTTAGAATCCGGCCTCAACCACTAACTAACAGAGAGGCCACAGACAAGGGACCAGGCAACCAACGTAGATCTCAATTTCATCAACCAAAATTGGGGGTAATAGTCCTCCTTCATGGATTGTTGTCAGGTTTGCGTGATCTAATTCTCACAGACAACTTAATACCTGTTAGGGCTAGACAACCGTTAGCTACTGTGGGTAAACATAAAGCTTACTACGCCTATCATGGGACACCTTAGGCTGGTGGTTCTCTGCACATGAAAAACACCATGGAAGCTTTTTAAAAAACATTGATGCCCTGGCACAGTGGTGACCTGGTAAATGTTTAATAACTGGCTCTCTGGGACTTGATCTGCAATGTTTGCTGATTTTCATGGAGTGAATCCTGCTTTGACAGGTTTCAAGCCACCAAAGTGAGGTCACCGAACACAGATGAGAAGAGAGAACACCATGGGATCTATATACACAGTTCTTAACCCACCCTGGACCAAGTGTATCAACATCTTTGGGGAGGGGTCTGGAGGTCTGTAGAAATACCTGTACCAAGGTATTTCTAATGAGCAGCCAGGATTCAGAACCCCAGCCTCAGACTAAAAGCAGTAAAAGAGGTGAATGGTCAAGCCTGGGGAGCTTTTGAAAATGACTTCAGGACAAACTAAGGCAAAGGGCCTCCGCCCTTCTCCCCTACATGGCACCGATTTTAGACTAAGATATCATGCCCGTATCATACACAATGAACACCAAGACGGAGGTAAGACCAAGAACAGTGTCTCTGGGAGTGGCCCATGGCTCCAGAGGATCAGGCACCCTCAGGACCAGATGGAGCAGGGATAGCTGGGAGTCATCAGGTGCTGGAAAGGGCCGAATCTCCAGATCCCTCTCATCTCCTGGAGGATACAGCCCCATCTCCACTTGCTGCCTGGGGCTGGGGAAGAGGAGAGACAGGGAGATGGCAAGAAACAGGCAACCAGTTTGGCAGAACAAGAAGGCAGGAGAATAGGCTTAATGGGCCCTGAAAGCTCTTGGGCTGGGTTTGGGCTGCCATGGTTCCAAGCAGAACAGCAGGACAGAAATGCCACTGAGGAGTGTGCCATCAAGAAAGGGGGTCCACACCACAGGCAGCCCCAAGACCCTTCTTACAGGTCTCCATTTAAAAACAAAAAAGTTTTAAATCTTAATAATAGTTTAAAAAGATACTGGGGTGAGGGCAAGTCAGCATTGCGGATCCCTCAGGCTGCTCCCCACTCTGGGCAGAAGTAGCAGGTAAAGTCCTTGAGGCCAGAGGCTCTGGCTGGGCACAGGAGTGGCCCTGCCTTTGGCGAGACCTCAGGAAGCTGCTGGAGTCCTGGGCCACATGTGGACAGCTGGCTGGAGGGAAGGACTCTCCAGAAGCCATTCCACGGTCCCTCCCGATGACAGCTCCCCTTCTAACCCACCCCTTATACCCCCAAGGGGCACTTCTCTCCTGACCCAATCTATGGGAAAGGCCAAACTGAAAGGGAAAGAACAGCCAGGGGGGGGGGGGTCCCTGCACCTCACTTTTATTTACAGGGAAGGCGGGAGGAAGGAGTCTTTTGAATCAGCTTCTAAGAAGCACAGCCCCCAGAGAAGCCTGTGAGCCTTGGGAGGTGGCCCCAGGGTGAGGAGGCAAGGCCAATAGCCCGACTCTGTCCCTGTGGAAATGCCCTGGCTGGTCCTCTGTCACCTCTCCAGTTGCTTCAACCCTCACGCAAGAGTGGCCCTAGAAGGTGAGGACAATACCGCCTAGGTAGGGTGTGTACCTGAGACCTAAGGTGTTGAGTAGCCTGCCCAGGGCCAAAGAGCTAGGACTCAAACCCAGGACTACCCCACCATCCAGAGGCCTTAACCCCCACACGTCCCTCCAGCCCTGTCGACAGATCAGCGAGGAGAGCTCCTCTGCTTGTGTGTTGCACTGTCACCTGTGTGTCATGTGTACAATGACCACACATGCACAGCTCAGCGAACTGTCACAAAGTGACCCCACTCATGGAAACTCCTCCCAGATCAAGAAACAGAACATCACCAGCCCCCTTCCCTTCCCCCGACTTCTCAAACTAGAGGTTAGTTTTGCCTGTTTTTGAACATTCTATAGTAATACAGTATATATAATACAGGAAATAATATGGTATATTCTTTTGTGTCTGGCTTCTGTAATTGAACAGTGCTTGTGTGAATCATCTGTATAACTGAATGTCGATTTATCCTCACTGCTGTATAATATTCCATAGTTTGATTATACCACAATTCATTTATCCATTCTACATCTCACAGGTGTTTGGGACTCTTAAAGCAGTGCTGCTATGAACATTCTAGGACATGTATTTTGGTGAACGTGGGTATGTATACCTAGGGTGGAACTGTGTATATTCAGCTTTAGTAATATTACCAAGCTGTTCCCCCAGCGTTCTGCACCAGAGAAGTTTTAAGAGCACCAGGAGGAGTGGTAGAAGAAGACAGGTCTGCCTTATGAACGGGGTGGACACAGTCTGGGCACAACTTGGGCTTTTCTCCAAAGGACCAGAAGTAAATCCCCAGGCTACCTGAGGCCCAGGAGTGGCAGCAACTCCTGGAGAGTACCCCTGTACCCCCAGTGAGCTCCCAATGCATGCTCCACGCCCCATCCCTGCACCCCCAGTGAGCAATCAGTGCCTATTACAGCACTGCCCCCATTTACCCCCTCCACCCTAGGGAGTGAGCTCCCAGTATACACTCTGCCCTCAACCCACAGCCCTACCATGCCACCCAATCCAAGGTCAATAAAGACCATCCCATAACTAAATGGAAGAGATAAATGGTCCTCATCTTACTGGACCCCCACATAGTGGATTTCAATTACTATCAGTAGCTCTTCCCACCTTCACAAACCTCACCCTGCTGTGATTTTCTTCACTGGGAACTCTTGGGTCTCTCTCCCAACTCCCTGTCCTCTTCATCTTAGACCTATTTGTAGAGTCATCCCCTTCTTCGCTATCTTGCTGGTGTTTCTCAAAACTCAGATTTGGCCCTCTTCAAACACTATAGCCTTGCCCAGGAGATCACATCCACCCACAAACTGTAGTTATAGACTACATGTAAATGTAGCCTCCTTATATGCCAACGGTTCCTGCTATGGGTTAAATGTGTCCCCCAAAAGTCCATGAATTGAAAACTTAATCCCCATTGTAACAGTGTTAAGAGGGTGGGAAATCCTATTATGGTAACTGAAAGGTAAGGCCTTTAAGATTGTGAGGACTACACCCTCATGAATGGACTAATCCATTGATGGTTTGGTTTTTAACAGGCAGTCACGGGTGTGGTTCTGATGACTTTATAAGGAGAGCAAGTGAGAAGCTTCTCTCTCTCGTGTTCAGTCCATTCTCGCCATGTGACACTGTAGAAGGCCCTCACCAGATGGGTTCCCTGGACTTTGGACTTCCCAACCTCCAAACTTTAAGAAATTCTGTTTCTTTATACATCACCCAGTTTCAAGTATTCTGTTACAAGCAACAGAAACGAACTACTACAGCTCCCTACATGCAAATGGCTCCCGACATGAAAATGACTCTCCACATGCAAATTACCCCCTACATGAAAACTCCCTACATGCAGATGACTCCCATGCTTTTGTGTGTGTGTGTGCCTGAATGTCTCTCCTGAGCTTCATGTTCATGAATCCAGTTACCTTCTTTTTTTTTTTTTCGTGTCAAGCAACAGATTGCAACCCTCAGTGTTGCGCCCGTACCGGACCGGGACCGGCAACGGGATCGCAACCCTCAGCGTCGCACCCGCACCTCGCTCAGCCAGTGAGTGGGAACCGGTATGTATGTGGGATCCGAACCCTCGGCGGGAGCGCCGCCACGCTCCCAAGCGGCGCACTGTAGCAGTGCGCCACCGGGCCGGCCCCCAGTTACCTTCTTGATATCTCCAGCTGTATGCATCAAAAGCAATTCCAAATTCATTCCCAAAACCTGGTTCTCTTCTAATATTTCCTCAGCTTGGTTGAATGGCCCCCTAATCCATTTTTCTACTTAAGCCAGAGTCCCTGCGGTCATCATGCCATGTTCTATCAATTTTATCTCTTAAATCCATTCATTTCTCTCTAGCTCCACAGAGTCGAGTCTCCATGACTCTGCCAGTAAGAGGGAAAATGCTACTGTGGAAACATCCCCTTAGATATTCCCATTTAGGAGGAGTTAACATGGAGCTGTGGAATTAGGAGAGAATTCCACAGGCCAATACCTTCCACCCACCTGCCCCACCACTTGCTGACAGGTTGCACAGATGAAGTCTCCTTTCCTTCCACCTTCCCTTCTCCTCCCCCAGCAGAGCCAAACTTCAGAAGGCCAGAAAGAGCCCTTGCGGTGTTCAATGCCTCAAATTTCAGAAGAGAGGGCTGCTCCTGCAATCATGTGAGGAGCAGAAAGCATGATGCCTGAAACACTGGGAGTCCTCAGCAAACCATTCCCCTGCTCCCTTAGCTGCGACAGGCCACGACTTCAGAACAGCCCTGCTGGCAAATACAGCAACCAACCCGAGAACAGAATGGGGGTGGGAAACCTCCCATTTACACCTGAGGATGGCTGAAGAACCCAGAAGTGCAAAAAACATGTTTACTGAGTGCTTACTGTGGGCACTCAGCCATCATCAGACGCAACCCAACAAGGCGGGATGGATCCCCATTTTACAGATGAGGAAACTGAGGCTCAGAGAAGTCAGGTAATTTGCCCAAGGTCACAAGTTAGGTAAGTGGCTGACCTCCTGAAGCCCATGCTCTTGACTTTTGCACTTGCTGCAGCCAGGTGGCCTGGGCTTGAATCTCAGCTGTGCCACTTACCAGCTGTATGACCTTGGCCAGGTTATGTAACCTCTGTGTGCCTCCCCTTCCTCCAGAGATAATAATAACAGCTCTCTCTCATGGAGTTCTTGGAGATCACAGGAGTCGGCCCTTATAACAGTGCCTGGCAAATGGTAAGCAATTTGTGTTTGCCATTGTTGCAGGGCCTCTTAAATGATGAGCCAGGAGAGGAGCAATTAAATTCTGTGCAGAAGAATCAATGCAGCCATGTGGCTATTTACATAGTTCAGTTATAACTTTTTTTTAAAAAAAAAAAAAAAAAAAAAAAAATTGCAATAGACCAAAAATAAAGAAATGCTTGAATAAGCATGACATAAACACAGGTACAATCATTAAAGTCACACCCAATGAAGAAAGAAAACACTGATACATAATCAAATATAAAGTTTGTGGCAGCAGCTGTAAATATAACTTTTTTAATGTATAAGATAAACTGTGTCTTAACTGTTGATACAGTTAAGATATCAGACTTCCAAGGTTTCTTCTTAAAAGAAATATTTATAAAGTGACCAACTAAATTTCTTTCAAACATTTGTGGGCTCTTTGGGATGGCTTTCTGAGTAAATTTCTTTTATTAATTATTTCTTTATTAATTATTTGTAGAGGTATGAACCATGATGTCATTCTTTTCTCCCTGAAATCCACATCATCACATGTTCTGAAAATAATTTTGTAGGAATTATCAAGGAAAGGACAGTCATTGAGTTCATCTCTTCCCCGCCCCAACCCCCCAAAATAAATAAGCAATGAATAATTCAAAGTCCAATCCAAAATTATATTTCATCTTGCCTTTTATATGAAAAGTTTCCCTTTTGTATGGAAGCCACTACATAACATACTGTACACCACTTCAACTCAGGTATCAAGACCATTTAATTGCTACCGCTAAAGCAGAAGGCTGTACGCTCTTTAGGGAGAAAATTCATCTTTACACTTTCTTCTTAAGTTACCATAGTTGATTACTCAAGATTTGGGTTTTAAAATAAATGTCTACAGTTGATATTTCCCTGTGCCCATGGAGAAAAGCTTCCTAAGGAAACCCAGAGTCTAGGATTCCAGTTTTTCCTCCCTCTGGCCGTTACATTCCAGCACCCCACGGGCTAAGAGAGCTCACAGGCATTAACAAAGGACTTTCATCTTTAGAAGATTAAAGGGGCCCAAATCCCTAAGACCAAAAGATAAGCCCACAGAAAATGGATTCTGGAAAACACCATCCTGACAGCAATCAGCCTTGTGACTGTTCCCAAAGCCAATTCCAGTGTCTTTTTTTTTTTTTTTTTATAAAAGCCTGAAATAACCCCAAAACTAGCCCTGGGAGGGGAAATTCTGAGCAGAAGTTGTCAATAAAGAGTTAGAGGCAGGTAAGAACAAGAAGCTGCCCACCTAGGACCCCCTTTCATGACCCTCTGACATGTCGGGGAAAACCTCTGCCCCAGACAGAAGTGACACCTGCCCCCAGCATCACCCAGGAGAGTCTTGCCTCCCCTCAGCATGGGGGGTTCTTCCTTCCACTTACAGTTACAAGAAATGTTCAGCAAACCCCTTGCTAAGTTATAAAGTCCTCTGAACAAGGGGATCACAATAACCAAATACATAGGCAACTCGCACTGTAGACTTACAAAGGGCAGCATGGGTTTAAAGGGTACCTAAGTGTAGGTATACAGAACTATGCCTTATAAAACTGTATGTGACACCCTAAAATTAGGAATATGAACCCCCATATATACATACTCATGTGAGTACATAACAATACAAAGATAAGAGAATACGATAAATTCTTACAAACGTGAGAAAATACAGGAGATATAATATTTCTCCTGCTGCCCAGTGGATCATTTTGTGCCAGGGCACAGCTGACCAGGATGAGTGAAGTGGCTGGGGCACAGCTCACTGGGATACCACAAGTAGGTGCCACTTCTGTGCCACCGCTTGCTCTTGGACAGATTTGTCATCACTGCTCTCCCAGTCAAGCCATGTGGTCCAAAGGGAGCTGCCACCTTGTTTCATGACCTCCTGTCTCCTGAGTTCAGGAATAAGAGGGGACTAGCCCTGAGCTGGGCCAAACATGGGATTTCTTTTATTTTTACTGGAACCTAGTAGGAAAGAACCCTGTTTGTTTTCTCTGCCTTGAACTCTAAGGATGTAACCCAGCACTTTGGGCAGCCACTTGCCACCGCCCTGCAGAGAAAGCTGGTCTGTGAGAAAGAAGCTTCCAGGCAGGGAGGGCTGAGATTGCAATGGAGAAGGGAAGACTGCCAGATTTGATCCCCTGATCTGGTGGTCCCCACCCTTCCTGAAGTTTGGGGTTTCAGGTCTTCCAATTTGTGAGTTATGTTGAGATCCTTCAAATAAGTCCGCTTTAAGCTGATTAGACTCAGGCTGCTACCATTTGCAACCAAGGCGGTTCTGAGCAAAACGAACACAAGTCCAATTATATACATGCCCAGAAACAGACAGGAGGGAAACAGTCCCAGGTAACTGTGGTTATCTCCAGGTGACCATTCGCCATGAACATTGCTTTCTTTAGACTTGGATAATTTCCAAATACAAGATGTCCCTCTTGACCGAGCTCAGGAGGAACAGGGACAATGACTGTCCCAATCCTGTGCCCAGCACAGCCTGATGCTTAGTAGGGCTTCATAAATCTGTTGGCTTAACTATATTACTCTTTGTGTAATTCCCTCCTAGTCCTCAAGTAAACTATTTTGTTGATAACATACATAAAGCACACAGATAATAAGTGTTGATGAAGATCAATGAATCCTCACAACATGAACACACCCAAAGCAGGACACAACACATTCATTACCAGCATCCACGACATCCTTGTAGGGCCCCTCCCAAACACCCGCCCCTCCTCTCCAAAGGTGATTGCCTTTGCACTTGACTATGGAATCACAGAGGTGTTCCCTTCTGTGTCTGCTTCCTACACTCAACCTTACCCACGTTGTTGCACAAGAGATGGTCCATTCATTTCCACTGCTGTCTAGGACCTCATCATATGAATAAGTTGCAGCTTATGCTTTGATGGGCATTTGGGTAGTTTCCAGTTAGGGCCATTATGAACTGCGCTACAATGAACATTCTTCTACATGCCTTTTGGTGAATACATTTCTATTGGGTAAACGCCTTGAAGCAGGATTGCTGAGTCAGAGGGTATAAGCATGTTCAGCCTTAGTTACAGATCTGACTATTTCCCATCAGGGGAAACAGGGTATGGGCCAAACGAGACACAGTTCCTAAAGGAGTGGTTCATTTTTGTTTATTTTAGTAAATCTTGGTGCATGTGTTTAGGCATGAGGAAAGAGGGAGGTAACACTGCAGATGGGAATTCTTCACAGGAAAGGTGTTGAAAGGAAGAACAGAGGTTGACTAGCTCCAGAGGACAAGGAAGAGCATTGCAGATAGAGGGAACAGCGTGATCGAAGGCCTGGGAGATGAGAGAGTACATTGATGAGTTTAGGTAAGAAGTCTGTTAGGAATAAAAAGAAGGCAGGGGCCGGCCCGGTGGCGCACTGCTACAGTGCACCGCTTGGGAGCGCGGCAGCGCTCCCACCGAGGGTTCGGATCCCACATACAGACCGGCCACTCACTGGCTGAGCGAGGTGCGGGCGCAACACCGAGGGTTGCGATCCCGTTGCCGGTCCCGGTCCGGTACGGGTGCGACACTGAGGGTTGCGATCCGTTGCCGGTCACGAAAAAAGACAAAAAGGAAAAAAAAAGAAAGAAGGCAAGTTAGTTCCTCATTGGGAAGGTTCTTAGGTCATGCTACTGGGTCAATCAATGACTCATCAACCACGACTGGTTTGGTCCATTGTTACGCAGGGCAGTGCCTTGATCAGATCTATTTTTAGGTAAAGGGCTGGGGATACTGCAGAAAGTGGATTACAGGGAGTGAGATCAGAGGCAGGGAGCTCAGTAGAGGGTCTGGATCAGGGATGACACATATCCAGTCCATGAGCCCCCTTTTTCTCTTCCTGCACCCAAGGCAGGCATCCCTAAACTCTCACAACACTCTTTTCTTCAACCTGGCACTCAGGCAGCCACTACCCATCCTGGATGGCCCAAAAGCAAAAATGACCATCTGGTCTGGACTATGGAAGAGGCAGAACGAACAAGCAGCAGTTCTCTAGGGGAACGGGCAGAAGTCAACGACGGATCAAGCACAAGCATTTAAAGAGCGGGAAGGAGAGAAGGGCTCTCCGTGGCCAGCTTGGAATGCCTAGGAGGCAATCGAGCCATCATAGGCATAAATATAAAAGGTGAGGTGGGAGGGAAGAAAACATGTGTCACTGCAGACAGGTTAAACTTGAGGTGACCTGTGGAAAATCTGACCGGACGGTTGAAGAGAAGTCTGGAACACTGGCAAGAGTGTTGAAAAGTTGGAAGCTGTTGAATTGTTTTACAGATAAAGTGACACAGGGAAAAGGCATCTCCAGTGAGAAAGGAAAGCATGGGCCACATGAGAGATGAAGGATCACAGCCGCAGAAGGACCTGGTCCAAGGTAAGGAGCAAGACCGGAGGAAGGGCAGGCTAAGAGGACCCAATGGTAACCAGACCTCAGAAAGTAGGTCCCATGGGGACAGCCAAGCAGAAAAGACATCTGAAGATAGTAGCCAGTCATATGTGAGAGACATTTGTACCCACGGAAGAGGGACTGTCACCCCACACAAAGCCCTCTTCCTTTCCTACTGCAGCCACTCACCCGGCCCGGGCTGGAAAGGGTTTATAAATGGGCAGTAAACAAGTTAATTGCCCAGAAGCTCCTTCCAAAACTACGGTTTTCAGTAAAAACCTGGTTAACCTTCCAGACTATGTGGTCCTCTCACTGTCCCCAAAGATGCTGCTAAGCTACGAGACAGGAACAAATATTTTATGAACGAAGGACTCTTTTCAGACAAAAACCGCAAGTCCGGCATTAGACTTCTGTGCTCTTCACTGGGAGTCTGGGTTCTGTGAGGTCAGACTAGACCAAAGAGTTCTTTGGCTTCAGTTAGGGGCTGGGGACAGATCTCTGAGTGCCTTTACTGAGGATGAGGTTCAAAGAACAGAACCAACCGAAGTCCACGTCATAACCAGAGCCCAGAACTAAGTTTTCATGAGCCCTTGATTGCTTAGGGTCCCATAGCCCACAACCTCCCCCATCCCCATTTAACCCTGAAACTGCCAACCCTGGCTCCTTCCTTTCCTGTGGGAATAGGACTCATCTAGAAGGTCCTGGCACAAGCCAGACTCACTGGAGCTCACTTACCAAGGCTGCTGTTGGAAATGATTTACGGCCTCTCCACTTCCGGGATGTGAAATTTGACAATGACACTTCATTCATTCGAACATTTACATAGCAAGTTTAAGGAGCTTGAAAAAGCTGCCAGAGGCATGCAATAAATTGCGAGTTCTGGAAAACAGAACGGACATACCTGGCCACTCTAACAGGAAAATGTTCTGTTAATAAATGAGCAACTCTGTGCCCGTAGAGGCCACACTGACACACTTCACTACAACTCTCAGGAGAGAGGAGGAAACTGCCCTGTGCCCGGTGAAACAGAACGTCATGTCGTGTAGAAGTCTAAAGTGATATACGCTGCCTACAGAACACCTGCCTCCTCGCACCCCACTGTACTCATCCCACAAGGATTTCTTGACTTCCCCAGCACAGATGTGAGAGCCCTCAGTCATCGTGAAGAGGAGAGCAGCCGGCAGACTGCGGCTCTGTCACTTGTACAACCCCTGAGCAAGGCAACAGCCACCATGTTTTATTTTTTAACTGTGGTAAAATATACAAAATATAAAATTAACCATCCTGACCACGTTTAAGTGTGTGTCCAGTTCGGTAGTGTTAAGCACATTCACACTGTCACATCCATCTCCAGAACTTTTTCATCCTGCAAAACTTAAACTTCACACCCATTAAACAACTCCCCATCCTCCCCTCCCCCAGTCCCTGGCAACCCGCATCCTTTCTGTCTCCATGAACCTAGGTAACTCATATAAGTGGAATCATACAATTACAGTATTTGTCCTTTTGTGATTTATTTCACTTAGCACATGTCCTCAAGGTTCACCCATGTTGTAGTATGTGTCAGAATGCTTTCTTCCTTTCTAAGACTGAATAATATTCCACTGTATGGATAGACCACATTTTGTTTGTCTGTTCCTCCGTTGATGGAATCGGGGTTGCTTCCATGGTTCAGCCATGCTGAATAATGCTGCTATAAATATGGCTGTACAAATCTCTCTCCAAGACCCCTCTTTCCATTCTTATTATAGTTCTATTTTTAATATTTTGAAGAACCACCTATTTTCCTTAGTAGCTGCACCATTTTGCATTCTCAACGGTGCAGAAGGCCTCCAATTTTTCCACATTCTCATCAGCACTTGTTATTTTCAGTTCTGTTTTGTTCTGTTGGATCGTGGTCATCCTGATGGGTTTGAGGTGGACAGCCACCACTTTAAAATCCTTCCCATTGGCCCAGATGCCACATCTCATGTGCCACACACATTATCTCATTGATCGTTGTAAAAGCCCTGCTCAGAGGCAGGCACATGCATTATGCCCATTTTACGGATGGGGACATGAGGTTCAGCATGGTAAAGTCACTTGCCCATGACCACACAGCTGATCTGAACCCTCAAAGGCCAGCACTCTTCACCACTTGGCCAAACCAACTCTTTCTCTCACATGGGAACCACCACCGGCCTCCCAGCTGTGGAGACGATTAAATAGGTCCGCTCTGAAGTACACCAAGCTCTGGGCACATTTGACATGTTCACAACATCGACCTCCTTAAAAGCTAAACTCAGAGAGTTAAGGTTCTGCATCTAACTCAGGTCCCTCCCTGGCTTGTAAATTTTGCTCCTGTCTAATGCCAGAATCATCCTCGAGGGAAGGAGGCTGACAGCTTGAAGTTTCCGTAGCATTAACCCATCTCCCCATCAGCCCTCCCTAGTCACCCACATTGGGGAGTGGGCAGAGAGCTGTCTGGCAGGGGGCACAGAAGAGGCATTGCCTCCCCCACCCCCAAACTGCCACTTCAACTCTCGAACTTCCCATCACATGCTTCAAGCGCCAACAAGACCACCTGGAGTCCTACCCGCCCAGCTCCCCATGAGGGTCTCTGGAGACACTGCCTACTTGTTAGACACAGAGAGCTGTGTCCAGAGACGCAGCGTGTGGCGCGAGACCACTGGCAGGCCAGGCACCTCGGCCGTCTTTTTGTCCCAAGCGCTGCAGCCTGCAGATGTTGGGGGTGGGGACAGAGGGAAGTACTGTACCACAAGATTAAACACTTCAGTGTCAACATGTGTGCACTATTGCTCGAACAATGTTATCATTGTGAATTGAATGAACCAGAGGGTTTAGGGGATGGGGCGGGGAGAGGGAGAAAAGATGGGTTTAATTATCTCTAGAGCTGAGGCCAGTTGTTTGCCTAAAAAGACCCAGACGCTGGTAGAGCTGGAAAGAAAAATGGGCTGTAAGCATACGTCCATTTTTCTACCATAAACCAAGGTGGCCATCCTTCACCCACGGCATCCCATCTCCTCAGAGGGAAGAACCCAGCCTGCAGGGACCTCTGGGCCAAACCCCATCCTCAGCTAAGTGAAAATGAGGGGAAAGGATGGAAACTAGTTACTACTGTATTTTCAGCTAAACCAGTGGCTCTCAAGCTGAGCTGATTTTGACCCCCTCCCGCTCCCCCATCAAGACACACTGAATACTTTTGGTTCATTTTTGGTTGTCACAACAGGGTAGGGGGTGCTACTGGCATCTAGTGGGTAGAGGCCAGAGACACTGCTAAACACCTTACACTGCACGTGACAACCTCCACAACAAAGAGTGACCCAGCCCCAAATGTTAACGGTGCAGAGCTAGAATCCCTGAGCTCAGCAGACAGTCCTCAAGAAGGTCAAAAAGACCTGGGTTTTGGCCCATCTGGGCCATCAGCCAGCTGGGTGTGACCCCAGGCTCATTGGGCTGGGCCCCAGGTTTTCCCCCTGTAAGAAAGGAATAAATTTAATTACTCTGAAGTTCCCTTATTCTCTTAAGTTGTAGCATACCAAGTTGCCAACATTCTACCAATTTTGACCTAATTTGGTTCAACCTAATACCTCTAAATGGCTTGGATTCTATATCTGTGCTGTCAAATAGGGTGGCCACTAACCACATGTGGCTACTGAGCACTTGAAATGTGGCAAGAGTGGCAGAGGAATTTGATGTTTAATTCTATTTTGGTGTAATTAATTTAAAGCTAAACAGCCACACATGCTACTGGCCTTCACATTGGACAGCCCAGGTACAGAACATCTCCATCATGGCGGAAGTTCTGAGGGATGACACAACTCTGCAGCACCTGCCGCCACACTCTCATGCAACCACATGGTTTATGAAGAGCCACCGCAATCAGAGGTCCGAATATATGTTCTCAGAGACACATGAGAAGGTTTTTCTTTAAAAACAGGTTCCAATGTGAGAAATTCTATGGAAGCAGGCAGAATTTAATTCCAGAGTTGTGGATTGAGGCCTGGGAAGGACACTGGTGGCTGGCAGCTTGGTGGCTCCAGGTGTGACAATCACTGCTCCAATCACAGAGTCGCCCAGGGAGCAGATAGTAGGTGACATTGTGCCACGTTCAGGAATGCAGGGGGTTTGCTCCAGGCTCACCCAGGCACCACAGCCCCTTCCCCACAGCTGAATGGGTCTCAGCATGGAGGACACAGCCCCACAGCCCCCTTCTCTGACCCCCCCCTTCCTTCTCAGCCCCTTTTGCTTTCTTTTTAGAACTTACTGCTGTGATTATTTTATTGATCAGCCTGCTGACTTGTTCATTCCATCCTCTTGTCCAGAATTTTTTTTTTTAAGGATGACTGGAAAGGGGACCTTAACCCTTGACTTGGTGTTATCAGCACCATGCTCTCCCAAGTGAGCCACGGGCCGGCCCTCTCTTGTCTAGATTTTAACTCCAAGAGCATAGGAGCTGAGCCAAGGGACAGAACATACGGGGTTTCAACATGAAGCGAGTCTGAGTGTGAGTCCGGCTCCTCTCTCTGGGGTACTTGGGCAGGTCACTTATCTATAAAATGGGGACAATGTTAATCATAACAATGAGTTCATGGGGTTGTTACAGGATTAAAATAGACCAGGGGTTGTCAAACTTCAGTGTGCTCCAAAATCACCTGCGAGCTTGTTAAGCTGCAGACTGCTGAGACCTTTTCCCAACATTTTTGACTCAGGAGGTATAAGGGGGGCCCAAGAACATGTGCTTCTATAACACATTCCCAGGTGCTGACAATGATGCTGGTCTGGGGACCCCACTTTGAAAACTGCTGGAATGGAGAATGTCCATGGAGTGTTTAATAATCTTGAAAGATGTTAGCTACATTATTTCACTGTTCCACCTACCACACTCACTTGCCTGGTGCTAGGCAGCTTCTCAAGCAACTCAGTGAAGAGTCTTTGGAAACTTTCCCCAAGGGCCCATCAGGAGAAAAAAACGCTTTCTTGGCCTCCCTCCACTTAGAAAGCAAGAGAGAATCAGGGTTGAGTGTAGGCCATGGGGCCTGATGGTCTGGTTTGAACGCAGGCTCTGCTAATCATCAGCAGTGACTTAGGACAAGTTAGCCCATTTCTGGGAGGCTCAGCTTCCCTCACTATAAAATGGGGATGTAACACAGCCCCCGATTATGGGGCTGCTGTGAGGAATCAAGGGGACAGAGGCTAGCTAGTGCCCTGCCTACTCTCAACCAGACCTGAGCAGGCCCCAGGAGTGGCCGGGTAGAGGGAGTGAAGCTGCGGCCCTCCCTCCCTCCCCCAGGACCGGAGGGGGCCTGCCCAGACCTTCCCCCAAAGCAGCCAGAGACGCTTGGGTCAGCTGGGCAGGCACAGCTGGTTTAAGGTATTTTAGAAGCAAATCAAATCAAATGAGAATTTATAATCCTTCCTGAGGTCTGGGTTCCATCAACCTAAACTCATTAGGCCCGGGAGGTGCAGGTGCAGAAGACGAAGAGTCGGTTCGGCCTTTCCTTCATGCTGGCTCCCATCTCCCTTTCAAAATAAGAGTTGTCTTAAAGCCACACTGTGTCCCTGGACCAAAACCCTTATAGCAGAGTTGTCAGCTTCCTCTCTGTAAACAAGATGGTGCAGGGATGTGCAAAGGCTGCCCCAGGGGCTGGCTGGGGGGGTTCATGGAAACTGGAAATCTTCAAGAGCTTCCTTCATTTTGTGTTCACATTTTAATAAACCAGACTTGAATGCCTAAGCTAAACTCTCAGAACACCTTTAAAATTGCATTGTTGTCCTTTGAATCTGTTTCTGGTATGGGAAGGAAAAGAACCTGGGATCAAACCAAAGATTGGTTTTTATATTACATTTTGCATTCTATGTGGAATATAACCAGGAGAGTTGCAAATAGTCTCCAAACAGTTCTAAATGGGATATTCTTTCCAAAACATTGCTCCTGTGGTTAGTGATTTAGAAGAACATTCTTGCACAATTAAATTTATAGAAAGTTTAAAAACAGGCAAGATTAATCTATGTTGTTAGAAGACAGGCCAGTGGTTACCCTTGGGTGCAGGTACAAGGGGATTCTGGGGAGCTAGTTATGTTCTATTTCTAGATCTGGGCACTAGTTCCCTGGGTGTGTTTGCTTTGCAAAAATTCACAAGTGTTCATTTGTGTACTGTTCTGTACACATGATACACTTCACTACACAGTTTTATTAACAGTAAGTGTTGTTGGTTTTATCCATCTCCAGTTCCACTCAATATGCATGCCTCACATATGGTTTTAAGAGGCACTTTCAATTTAATGATAATTCTTTAGGAAAAAGATACAAACACCTTAATCAATTTTAAGACATCCTGGTTTCAGAAACATTGATAATCCAAGAAATGGGGTATTAGGTCTAAAGGACATAACCGTAAAACCCTCATGTGTTCCTCCTCCTTTCACGTGACTCTTCCAATAGCAAGGCTGTTCACCAGCCTGCTCCAAATCTATCCATCAAGCCTGAGAAGCAGCTCAGGACCAAGTTTAAGAGGAAAGGCTCAGGAACTAGACCTCCAAATCCACATGCACTACTTACTGGCTATGCGTCCTTGGGCCAGCTACTTCTCTGTGCTCAGTTTTCTGGTCTGTAAAATAGGGATAATAATAATAGTCCCCACCTAAAATGGTGTTATGAAAATTAAATAATATACGTAAAGAGGATAAAGGGTGCTTGGCACATAGTAAGCCTTCGACAAATGTTAGCTACTAAGATTATTATAATGGTTAATACAGCTGTAATCAGATAGCAGACACACCCCTATTTCCCCAACCCAGCCACAAGGGGCCAAAGGCTGATTCCTAGCAACTCTGTTGATGCAGCATGATCTACTTTCTAGACCCAACTGATTCATGAGTGAACAAGCTGCCTAAGAGCCCTTCCCCAAGAATTTTAGGTAAATGAAGTAGCTCAATCTGTCATCAAGAACCCAAGTTTCTTGTTTTTTTGCTCTGCCACTATCTGCACGTTGACCTTCAACCTTTAGGCTTCTTGCCTCATGGTCACAAGATGG